>NW_019214210.1:44436-63974 GCF_002532875.2 Varroa jacobsoni | reverse complement strand
CTTTTATGCGCACGAATTGCCAAAGGACTGATTAAACGCAGTCACTATAAAATAACAAACAAAAAAATACTATCCTACTATATATATATATTTTTTTGTTTGTTATTTTATAGTGACTATATAGTAGGATAGTATTTTTTTGTTTGTTATTTTATAGTGACTGCGTTTAATCAGTCCTTTGGCAATTCGTGCGCATAAAAGCTCGGCGAATTGCTTCACATCTCTTGAGATAGCATTTTCAGGTACACCTTTCTTATTTTGTTCGTACAATTCGCAGATCTAAAATTAAACCACACATACATGCATTTGATTTGTGTGATCAAATACTGGTAATAAGCAAGTGCTTATATAGAGCGTCAGGTCAGTCGTCTCTTGTTTGTTTCTCCAAAGCATAATAATGACGCAGATCAAGATCCTCAGTCTAGAAATGGCCTTATACAAATGGGTCAGCTTAACTTTTGTTATTTGAAATGAGACTATTAAATATAAAAAATAGTCTATTGAACATGCACTTTATAGGACACGATCAGCTTAGGCTGGCAATCTATTCAACTACAATATTAATTGGCAGATTCCATTCCGGCAAATTAGGGCGAAAAAATTGTTTTGACAATTGGCTCAACTAAACGCTATACGGTTACCCCATACTTACCCCCAAATCGATCCAGAATTTGCGTTCGACATTGGCAGCCTTCTATCCACACCAGTCATACAACGCATTTGTAACGCATTTTGTGTATGCTTTTTAAGCAGGTTCTCAAAAAGCCAAGCTATTGTAAACTTATACAATATTTAGTAATTATTAACTTAATTAAGTGCAAATGAAATAAAATGTTGCGTATTCGTACTCCGCTCACAGCGAAACTGGACCGATGGCATTGCATTTTTACAACGTTTAAGACAACCGGGTTTAACATAAGCTCAAAGATAATGCTGGTCAAAATCATCAATTTTCCTTCAACTTATTTTGTCGCTGATTCAATCATTCTATGCTAGTACTAGTTTGCCTATTCACTTGAGCGCCAATAGGCTTCTAATCATTTTAGACGTAAATGCCTCAAGGTAATCACTGAGACAGGGCAATAACTTGCGTAAAATTTCATATAGTACGAATTAAATGCGTCATACATATGATTATTACTTCCTTACGTTCCGTATTTAAGCTACAGGGTCGGTTAGCAGTAACTGGCGTACATCTAGTGCCTTCCAGTCAGTAACGCGTTTCGTCTGCTAATGTTAGGCTTTTTCGAGCTTCGAACATAAACACACTTTGTTTTAAGCTAAAAGTCACTCATGTTATACGGTTTTTTAGGGCGGTTTCGGGCGTAAAGCTGGAAACACTTCTGGAAATCTTGTTATTTTCTCACCTCTATTCCCGTATTTAGGAAAGTGTAATGGAAACAAATCGCGTGATGCGGATGGCTGACGACAGCAACAGCCCAATATGGCGGTGTGTGTGCATATGTCGGGAATACGGGACATGCTATTATGAGAAACATTAGCTCGACAGAGCTTCACAATTGCTGGATGGTGGGACGAATTAAGAAAAACTAATTTAGGCAGTGCAGTTTCTATTTGTAGTCAACATCACAGGTCGAATAGATAAAAGGGTAACATTTGAATGAATCTCTGAGTAAAAGCTCTTGCTTGAATCACAACCTGCATATGTACCATATTAGAGCCACAGACAGTGCCGATAGTTTCATTGTAAGTGCTAATTTCGGAAGAGATATATTTTTATTTACATTATCCTTATAGATAGTTAACCAGGTTGCCTGATCGCGCTACAAACATACTTTCGCCACCCTAAATTCTAACCCATAAAGTCGTTAAGTAGCAATGAGAAAGAAGCCTTCTTCCCGTACATAACACCCCGGCATAAAACACTGAGAACATTTAATTCTCATCAGGTAAGCGGCATCATCTGACTTTCCGATGCGATCTTTTTTTTGCCCCTCCAACCGGAAGTCGGTTCCGGTCACTTAACTGTGAATGTCAAATCACACACGGATCAGTTTGGTCCAATTCTGATAATCGGCCTAATTGCACCTAGCGTTGCCAATGCGTGGCAACCCTGGCAAATAAGGGCCATTAGCAAAGTCAATGCGTGATCATTGTGTGTGAACCTCGTTCGTTGTCTCGCCAGCGTTCTCGCTGTGATAGGTAAGAACACTCTTGCGAAACATTTCAATAAAAACGAACTTTCTCCCTAAATAGACGACCTCAAAGCTTCCCAGAGCTCAAAGCAGCTCTTCAACTAATCTTGCAAAAGATGTAGAATCTGTTTTTTTTTTTTTACTTAATAACATCAAAGTCTCATCATTGTATCTGTGTGGACTACTTCCCGCTGTTGTTTAGCGTGTGTACTTCGCTTGCGTACTGTATACATTTTGACGTTATTCGAACTTTGCGATTTGAAGTTGTCACGTAGTCAACTCAAATTCTGAAGATCCAATTTCGAACGTTTACTGATGGTTATAAGATAAAGAGAAGTCAGGGAACTCTGTGCTGTAGACCAAGATCGCTAAGTTAACTGCAATTTTGTCACAGCAACTTCAATTTTATAGCTGAAAGGTTGTATCGTTCGTGGGATACACATCTGCATACGATAGGCACAGCAAGAGGGGCACAACGTACGATTATTTACGATGTGTTTTATTTCAGTTGCGATATTTCTTATATATATATTTATATATCATATATTTATAACCTTTGTTTCTAGTCGCTTGCTATAACATCTATAGAAGCAATCCACCTGCTGCCGGCTTCTAAACTAATAAGTGTCCCAAACACGAGATTGACATAAACGAGCTTCGGACATATATCTAGCAGTCCCCTGAATGCATTTGTCATCAACATTGAGCTGTTTGCCTTGAGGACCTCAGGCAGGCCGTCACAATTCTGTATAGATATTCCCAGCCTTTTAATGAAAAATGTTGTCATTAAGCAATCCAATAGGTCAATGGTATTTTCTAATTAGCACTCGTCATTCAGTAAAAAAGGATCATTTTAGGGATGAATATATGAGATTTCGTTTGAACCCCCCGAATACCCATGAAATTTTTCTCGCATGCCCGCAAAAACACTTGATGCTTAACGCCGTGCTGATGGTTATTACTATTATTATGTATTATTAAAAATATAATACTGTTACTATATATTATATTAATGTCATTGAATTTTTCTTTCGCTCAGTAATGGTATAATATAGATTCGGTTGTCCGCCTTATACTAACAAACAATGTGGTTTTGTTGAGTGGATTGACCCCATCTATGGTTCTACGTTCGTGGTTGAAGTGCATAGGGTCGGTCAGTGCTGTGCTATCCGGTTATTCTTATCTCGTCAACTGATCTACATCTGCGGTGACCAGATGAAGACGTATAGTATCTGTTGGTCAACGGGAACAGCTGCTATAGCGTCCCCTGAGTAACGTTAATGGTTGAATAAGCCGATTACTCTACAGGATTTTAAGGTTTTGAGTTCTGTTACGCCAAATTCGAAACGAATTTAATCGTTTACTGGCGTGTAATGCTAAATGTTTCAGTCAAAGTTCCGTATATGGATTGGCAAAAAGCTTTTCACCTACCTTCAGATTCTGGCATGTGTAGATTTTTGAGCTGTACAGTAGAAGCTATAATATTTCTTTAACATTAGTTTTTTTGTTAAAAAAAAGAATGAATCGTTTTTTCAAGAGTTTGTTTTTTTAATTTCTATTAATTCAATCGCCTTACTTCTAATTGGCTCTTCGAAATGGTTCGTCCTGGTGGAAACCTTTTAAGACTGGCCATCCAACGATTTGTTGAGAAGCTGAAGACCACGGAAGTGACCACGCATCCAGACTTCGAACGTAAAGACTGGTTACTGTGATCACGTAAGCTTTTTATCTACGGCGAAAATGTGGTTCAGGCGTTTTTTTTTTCTGGTAATAGTTACCAGAAAGGGTACAGCACAAGTGTTTTCGTCTGTCCTATTTGTAAAAAAAAAAAACGAGTTTTTTGCTTTTCCCTTTCATCTACGGTGTTTTCGTTACAATCTCATGACGCATGCTTGGACGATTTCTATATTGACCTGGGATGAAGTGTACAGTCCGTGATCTTTTTCCGTCAAACGCAATCGTGATTGGTGATTCGTTTGAAGTTTTGAGGTACATCCATCTGCACTTTGGTCTTCCGTTTTTAAAATTGTCGAGTCAGCAAAAAATTATCGTTTCGCTAAGAAGTCCTTGTTAAATATTTTCTCCAATTTTCGATAGATTCCACTAGCCCTTACTGCTTCAAGACATAAAACCTTGATCATTTAATCACTAAGTGCTGCTTTTTCAGTACAAAAGTCTCAATTCATTCTTTTTCCATAATACTCATATAATCTCAATAAACTTATAAATAATCGAAAGTGTAAATATTGTGTGCTAACTGTGCGCAGTTTGAAAATCCGATAAACAGTCTAGTATTTTTATAATGTGTTTCTCCCGCCTAAAAGGCCGATCGCGCATGTCCAGTCATTTTTCCGATATCGAACAGAATCATCCAAGGTATATATTTTGTATAGAGTATATGACGAGAAAAGAATCGATAAGTATTTGAGCTTGGGTCAATCATAGTCGTCACAAGGGGGGAGCGTGTATGATTCGATCATACAGGCAACTGCCACTTAGTCCTGAGCGTCATATAATTATTTAGGTTACGCGTAATATTAAAATCATAATATGCGTTTAAGCGACGATAGAATGTTAACATAGAGCGTTCAAGATTCTTTGACATGAAATCTTTGCTTGTTTAGGGCCAAATATATGTTTCTTCCGATAAATGTATACTAGTAAGTGTATAGCGTCCGTACGAAAAGTAGGACCGGGTTAGTTTATGTACAGACAGCCTTGCCCAGATGTGGTGGACCTGTAATATGTGGCGATATACACACGTATAATATCAGTGATTTGTTGAGCGTTTAGATATGTGCATCTTTCCGAAAAGGCGAAAAATCGTAGATACGTGAGAACAAGAATTCGAATACAGTATTTTTTATTTGAAACATTTTTCATGAACCTTCCCATTTAATGTCATTCGCGTCATTTCTGGGTCTACAAAAAAATTTCTGGGATACAAAAAAGTTTCGAAAACTAGTTCCCTATGTTTATAAGTAACCTTTTAATAGTAACCGTTTATGCAACAATAACCTCAGACGATTCCAAAAAATTCAAACAATAAACAAACACCTACCGGGTCACAAAATATCAAGTGGATTTTGACGTTTGGTGCTTGGCGAGTAGAAGATCTTTGATATATTTGTGGGTTTTTTCCTTGAAAAAATAGCGATTGAGCCGGAGGAACGGATGAGTTACACGCTGTAATAAACAGACGACCATAGTGTGTGCCAATTTATTTTTAATGCCCGTTCTAATAAATATCTACGAATTTTTGGGACAGCTTTAGTACCGATTTTTTTTTTATTTCACCATAAAGTAGACATGCGTTAATTATATCTCGAACAAAAAAACCGGTAAATTGTGTTTTCGGCTTTGCTGGAGTTCTTTTATTCAAATACTGGTTTAGCATGATTCTTACAGGACTTCACTGATACAGCATCCAACATCTTTTCAGGGCTTGGGTGATCGTGGGCTTATTACGTAAACTTTTCGCTTGAAAAGAATCAAATCGAGATGACCGAAGGACGCGTCAGGGCGATTCACTTTGCAAACTTGTCTGCCTTCGTTTTGTAGTCCCACTTGTCCGTACCCGCGAACGAAAGTTTCTCGTCAGTTTGAACGATCTGGTTAGTAATGAAATATACAGAATGTCGTTATGACTGCGCTAAGTACTTGGCTGAAACATATAAGCAGTAACAGATTTTGAACCAGTTGCAGATGATTACTTATTCCCTAGTATGTCTCACTCAAATTGTCACTGCTTAAGCCTTCTTCACGTTAACGTTAACTTCTAGCGCATCGGTATTCTCTGACATCAAGTCGCAGAAAACTGTTTTGCGTAACTGATGCTCGTGCCCGTTGGTACCTTTCTTAAATCATCAATAGAACACAATAAGACTGTAGTACCTACGCAGGTAGGTTATCTCTACTACGTAAGGACTCGGTACCTTCACCACCATTAGCAAAGTGCTACTTTACGTGAAAGAAGTAGTAGAATAATATTGACTTAAGTGATATTCATCTCTTGGCATTAATGTATAATAAATAGGTGCCACCCATGCCTATTATTGCACAGTCAATCACAGAACTGCTCTACTGATAGGGATTGAGCCTACTTACTTCCACTCATTACCGTCGTCGCCGACTGCCATTCAGGGTTATGCACCAAAGCAATTTGCCAAGATCATATCAAACGGCATATTTTTTTCGCTTAACTAGTTTAATATCACAATACACCGGCAGCTAATTCTATCTACGTATAGATTTTTTTTGCGTTGATCGAGCCGGTAACTTGCTCGGCCAACTTCAGTCCGGGGTCGTTGCCAATGATGATATCCTATACGACCTGCGTAAATAGAAAAGATAATTTTTTTTTTGTATCATTGTAAATCTGTATCGTTTTGCGCTTCATTGATCCACAATATATAACAGACAAACAAACTTCAAATTACCTGAATCGTAATTGAAACTGATCGCTAGTACTTGTTTGCTTTTCAGGTAATCTAGAATGACTTGACAACATACATAAAATGTATTCGATGCTGTTATCCATACAATTTAGCCCACTTTTTAGTGCAATCCTGCCTTATGTGTCTAGTAATCTTAGTAAAGCAAATATCCACAATACCAAATGTTACGACGAGGCGCCAATGCAGAACGATATCTAAGACTCTAGCACACCGAAATTCTATAATGGGCTTGTAAAGTGGTATTCGCACAAGAAAATACGGTTCGATACCATGAGAAAGACGTACGTAGCAGTCAACAACGCTATGGTCAACATGCTCGGATAACTTATTTTGAGACAATGAAAAATTACTAGAGAATTAGGCGTCAGCGAATGACCACAGAGAATATCGTATATCGAGCACACCATCCTTTTATTTGGCATTCATCTATAAAATGTTTATAGTTATATAGCAGTACAATGCCTATGTTTGCGAACTGGGATGTATCCGTGTAGCCATAATACATTAAGAGCAAGATGTTTTGTATCTTAAGGAGTGATAACTATTCATTTGGGAGAGAAACAGTTTCTACATGCTGAAACGTATAAAGGTCAGCTTAGATGAATACGCTGCGAATAGGTGCAGGCTGAAGTTGATTTAATTCAACAAAACAAAGATGGTTTTTTTGGCTTCTATCTGACATATGGCAGCGGATTGAATAAAGCTGACCTACCCTAATTAGACCTAATTAGGTCTTAGCCGCCATCGTCATCACTGCGTTCATTAAACGTTAGATTCACACGCAAAAGTTTCCAGCGCTAAGGGTCGCTTTATATTTATCTAAGAAGTATTCGAAAAACCAGTGTATTGGCACAAAGTCATATCACTAAACGTTGCTACATTCACCTGTTCAACGCATGAACTCGTAAGTGGACAGGGGAAGTAGTAAAGCTGTTCGTAGCAGAATCTCCTTCTGTTAGAGAGTGTAGATAGTCGACAAAAGTGTCATAGTGCCCTGTTTGTAGTTTTGCAGTTTGTTTGTAACTCACTAATTTTTTAGATATCTAATACTTATTGAAACCTTTTCTACATCAAATACTTGTAATGGCATTTGATTTTACATGTTTCTGTTTACCGAATGTCTCTATACGTACAGAGAAATATTTTGCCTATGGAACATATGGAAAGGTTGCAGTATTTACAGTAAATACTTACCGACTGTTATCTATGAATCTCTATACCTAAGCTGATCATTGCTATCCATGACCTGTTTTGACCTGAGTTTGCCTGTCAATCATAGCGATACGTTGTGGTGCAGGTTTAAATTCAAGCATAGACAAAACGTCGTTTCCGCCTGCCGGCCAGCCACCTATCTGATGGAACGTCTAACGACGATACCGTGCATAAATCTCGAAACATTTTAGAAACATTGGTACTAAGCCAATGTTAGTTCACCGAAGCCATTTTTAATCCAAAGATCATCGGCTCTGTTGTCACAATGATGGCAGACAAAGGAAACTACTTTTTGATCAAAGACAATTGAACTTTACTAAAGAAGGCCGGCTTCATATTAGGATCGCTTTATTTTAGCCTTGGCAAGTCGTTATATACTACGGCTGAATGTAAGTGGATTGACGAGATTTATCGAATGCAATAAGAGTCTTAAAGCCACAAAATGTCTTTTGATCCAGTGCGTAATTGATGCCGGTAAAATTCTTAGTAGCGTCTATAATAGTCATATTCTTATTACGTAGCGATATTGCTTTACCGCTGGCTAGAATCAAAAAGGAGAGATTTCGATCAAATTAATCGATTTTTTACAAGCCAGGTATCGTCGCTATTGACGTTTTGATGATAATGACGGGAAAGAAAAATTTCTTATACATTTTGTTTTTATACATTCGAAAAGATGCAAGGTAAACTAAGAACAGTCGATAGGATGTAAAATTAGAGTGCTCAGTATATAGGTATACTAAGATGTTATTAGAACAAAGCATCGGTCAAATCGACTTGAAACATAAATAAGTATTATGAATCTGAGGAACAACAATGCATTTAAATCATTCCGTTAATGCCTACAGCAAAAATTAGAGCTGCTGCTGTTATGTCACGCTGGTGTTTCCTGACACCCAAAATGTTTAGAAGCATGTCTAGAATGTACAAAGAAAGCAGGATTTTACTAGTGCAATTCGAAACAAGAACCTGCATAGCCTCCTTGCGTATACACGTATCGTTTTTTTTCTCGCTTAATTTTCACACAGTCTAACAAAATTTGAGGTGCGAGGCTGTAAAGCTTGACGTCTGGAGTGCTCAATCGAGGGTGCGCATAGCATAAAGATTTCAAATACTGATTGTCTGAATAAGTACTTGAAGTTTCACGTTCGCTAGTGATGGTAAGCCTAGACCCAATTAGGCTGCCCCACGTATCCCTGATTTTCGTAGTAAAGTATGTTACCTCTATACGAGAGCTTTTCCATTTAATTGACTCAATAGGAGTAGCGAGACCGGTGCAATGAATGATAGGATAATCTATATGGGCTTAAGTATTCCATTTCCAGGAATTCAAATTTCCGATCTGCTACCGGCAGGTGTCAACTTTAAGCGTAGGCCGTTATGTACCTGATCGGAGTCGTTAGACACGGGCTAGTTACAAGAAATTAAACGACTGTAATTATTAATGAATTAATCAGAGATACTTAGAGAATATTATCGCAATAATTAAACCACAGACGACCTACTGAATTTTCTTTAAATATGTTGTGCAAGTATTCGTTGAACATCGCTGGTTAAAGAACGTTGGACACACAGACAGCGAGTACCGATTTCTCAATATTCTTTTTTCGATTTTTCATTTTTTTCGATTTTTTCAAAACCCATTTTCAAAATTCCTTTTGGTTTTGTAGTCATGGTTCCCGTAATCCGAATCTTCCAGAGAATAATTTCGAGCGATTCAGAAGTAGATTCCTGAATGCGTACAATTTTTAAAGCGATGCGTCAGCGATTTCCAATTCTTAGATATATATTATAGCTTAAGATACTTAACCTGTTTTTTTCTTTCGGTGTGTTGACTAAGTTGTCCGCTAAAGGTACATAGATCATTCGATTCCATGTGATGCAGTGGCAATAGTTATGCAGTCTCTTATGTAGAGACCAACAATTTAGTTCAAATGCTAGTCTATCTAACATAACTTGTGCACCTTTATTGTATAAGGCCATTTCGTTAGGACAGATGCACTGTTTCTAGGTAAGTGTTTAGCGTTTTTTAATCGAAAAAAACAGCTGACTAATATCTTACGGGACATAACCTTCTTCGATCTCGCTTTTTGATAATGCATGGTAAAGTTTATAAGTGAAAGTGAAGCGTGGCACACTATATATGGGAATATGCGCGCGAGTTTTCTGACATAGTACGCGCATTTATATCGTGTCTTGAAATATTCTACGTTGCTCGTTATCAAATGCTTCATTCGGGCTATAATTTGAGGAACGCTTGACGACCGGCATAAGAACTCAATCACATTGAGACTATAATACCTCGATGATATTTTATACAGTGTTAAACACAATTCCGGATACAATCGTAGACTGTGATCTAGCGATTGTCCCCTTGGTAGCATCCGTCCACCTACTACAATTATATCTGAACGTTACATAGGTGATTGTGGATGTAGTGGGAAGAAAGGTTTTCAACATCTTCTCTCTCTCATGAGGAATAGAAATGGTTACACGCTTTTTTTTGTGTAGTATGATAGAATGTTTAGTAAATTTACCAGCTTTAGGTGCGTTACTTACAAAAATAGTTAGTCGTTATTTAGGTAAGTGTAAACGCTATTGATTTGTACCTAAACCTGGTAAATATTCTATCGTATTGCTATATCTCCGTGTAGTCTCGTTCAGGTTAACACTACATAAAAGGAAGCGTGTAACCATTTTTATTGCTAATGAAACTCCTGCCCCCCTCGTTGTATCACCCCGATTCCAGCTTTTTTGATACCATGTTATTATTAAGATGTCTGATCATTCCGAAATCCTCATTTTATCCTGTATCCTTTTTTTCACTTGGTATGAAGAAATAGTATTGTTTAATGTGCGCTGTGTACTTAGTCTAGCAGTTTAGATCTTAGAAAATCTTAGAATTTATTTCAACATGAATGTCAAACAAAGCATGTACATGATGAGCGTTGCGTCCGTGCTAGAATATCTATAATGTAAAGGGTACGTGGACGATAGAACGAGGTGAAAGATAAAACTGTGAACTTGAAGCAGACTGGGAAATTGGTAGGGTATAGAGGTAGGATAGTGAGTTACGGACAATATGGTATATTTGGTGACGCTTGTTTTGGAATCATGGATGCATTTGTTACCATTTACTGATGAACGATTGTTACACTTGCGATTGATAACTAATTAGCAGTATGCCTATCGATACAAGCATGATATATTGCGTAAAGTTTTTTAATTTGGTACTTAATCAATTAATTAACCTTCATGGAATAGAATTTTTTTTTCAAAATTAAGATGTTCTTTCTGTTGAATTCGTTTCCTCTGTGGCCTTTGTTTACAAATTTTTCGAAGACCAAAATATTTACCGGCTAAATTTTATCATCTATTACTAGCGTAGAAATAAAAATGATTCAGTTTCAAAGTTCGCAGGATCGGCTTGCAACAGCCTAGTAGATTTCACAAATTATCAGATATACAGCAGTGTGGTGGTGGTATTCATCTGTTAAATTTTTATAGCTCCAATTTTATTCATCAAAAAAAAAAAAAAAAAACTTATTCATCAAGAATTTCTGGGAATTTCAATTGGATAAAGTTGCAGTTCGCAGGATTCTTAAACCGAACGTATTTAAACGTGAACAGGGCAAAAAGTAGTATCTTAAGATAGTTGATCTGCTGAGCGCGCGTGCGGTACTTAAGCACGCCGTCCAGGTTTTTAAATTGATGGAACTGAACGTTTTGCAGAAGGCCTTGGGGAGGGGAAGTGACAGCCGCTCCCGTGTGTTGATCGCTTGGATTAGTGGTTAAAGAAGGTGTCGTGACAATGCATGATATAATGAACGTACGCGCATACACTCACACATAGTTTTTCGTCGATCATCAACCCTGAGGTACTTTATATTAGCTTTAGGTTCAGGAGTTTGTTTGGACATTACTACGGATGCGCGTCGTTTCGTAGCTACGTAGCGTCCAAACGTGCGTTCCTTCGGCGTCGTTCATATACTCCTCACCGTTTATCAAAAAGACCTTTGCAGGAACATTTTTCGCGGACGTCGCGATTCGAACACACGAATTGTCCAAAGGTAGCTTTTAATGTGAGCCTCACCACTGCCAGCCAACAACAAAAGGCCTACTACTATAGGGACGACGGTGCGTAGACATAAGAAAGTAGAAGTGGACACTTTTGACACAACAAATAGTCGTCAACATATACCTGCCATTAATAGCGCGGTGGTGGTTGACTACTCATGAACGTCGCAAAAAGGCGTCGTAAGCTGCACCGCGCGACAGTTAGCGTTGAACTGGAACGAGAGCTCACGTATCCGCGCCAGAAAACTATAGGGAGTGTCTTGCGCCACGAAGAAATTGCGCGCAGGGAACGAATTACAATCAGTGCTCGCGGTATTGACCAGTGTGGTATACATACGTGAAATGGAGAAAAGCTGTATACGTGTCCGATTCACTCGACTTAGAGATGCTTTGAATTTAACTTTCAAGCTAAAGAAAAAGATGTTATTAAAATTTAACAAAGATAAAAAGACAAACATAAAAAATAAGTACAAATAAAATAAAAAAGATTTTAGGCAACTACAAAAAGTAAGCTGCCTATGAGAAATGTGCGATATAAGGTTCCACCCGCGACGAAGCGTCGTATGGTCAAGACGTAGCGCATGCGTTGAATAACTGGTTAATTATATGAGATCGAAATGTTACCACGTTTGAAAGCTGGCGCTAAGTATGTCGCTGCAACAGAATTTGGGATGCGATATAGGGGACAGCATCGAATATTAAAAATGATAATTTGATTAAAATGTCTCAAAGATAGCGGGAATGTAGACGTAATGTCCTTGTTCCTGGGTAACTTTCGTAAACAACTTTCCTTGAGAACGTCTGGGAGAACCCTAAGAATATAGGGCTTTTCTAGGGATTTTGCTTGACACCTGTTTTCAAAAAAAGGATACTGGGCCTAAAAACAGGACATTTTCAAAGTATTTTTAGTACAATATGCTTTCTAAAAATGCATGTCTCGTGTAATAGTCCGTCTTAGGCAAACTTTTCGAAATACTTAAATTTAACATTTACATTAAATTCATTGCTCCGCTGGTTGTCAAATAGTAACTTGTGTCTATTCAAAAGTTCGTATAACACAATATAAAATCTCCATGAATTTTCTCTAGCAAGTACTTCTTAAGTAAAATAGCACTACTCTTAATAAATCTCTAAGAAAAAATCGACCTCTTAAAAGAGGCAGAAAATTTTTTCGAAATTATTCTTATTGATATGTACATATCAGCACATAACATGAACAAGTCAACTTGTACCTTATATATCGACGGTTTTCATGTTAAAGCTTATATCGGGACAAAATTTATGATGAAACGTCCAACAAACATGTACTATGCCACATCATTTATTGAAGATTTAACAAAAGAGAAAAAAGATAAGGAAAATCCTTCTTGGGATCAAGAAACTAGTATTAATGCATTTGCTAATGTAGCGGAAAATCATAACACTGGTTGAACCACTTTGTTGCTCTATTGGGGCCAATTTCGCGCAGATGAGCAGGTCATTTCGCCGCCGAGGCATGATGATGGTATCAAGGTCTATACCTGGTATGCCGACGAAAAAAAGCTAATTTTCTCGAACCAGTTCGAAACATATACACTTTTCAAATATTGGAATGCTTTGGGTCCAGTCTATCATTTAGTAGTTCCTTGATGTAATATTGGCTTTAAAAGCTAATGTTGCGCGTTCATTCATGTCCTGAAGATTTAAAACTAGAATTGTGGTAAAAACGGTTTACCTGACGTATAATTTAGCCTTCTTTATTTGAACGTAGTTTGTTGCCGGTATATTCCTACAGTATAAAAAATAAGCGAATAGAAGGAATCACAAAGGCAATAGCTCTAGCGACAACCAATGTCTAAAAAGTGCGCTGTATGAGTACACGCCGTTTATAGGCCCACGGAACGGCGATTGTTTAATTCGCGTCAACGAGTCGGGCTATAAGATCAAAAGATTTTTCTATAACGGAAGCTACCATATGCTTCGGTAGGTAAGTATAGTTTCATTAAGCTGTTCATCAGCTGAACACGTACAAGGGTCTGCCTTCACGCTGATAGCATTTTAATGACGTTACATCATCGTAGACCGTTGTATCCAAATATCCATGAAACAGAATAAGTGAAGTTAATTCTTACTAATGGAAAGATTTTCATTAGAGCTTCTGGTAATCGAAGAGATGTCACCGATTCCAAGTTTTAGGCGGAAACGGACATCCTTGCTCACTTATAAAAAAATTGGCTTTTCTGCTTGATTTAATCGTCGTAGTATTTACAAAAACAGGAAAAAATGCGAAAGTAATATCACGCGATTTGTTCGCGCAATCACATGGATCTTGGCGTTAGTAGTAGGTGTTGAATCCTTGTTCTTGCCATGCAGATAGAGTAACAGACGTCTAATTGGTACAACGCTTTGACATTTAAGCGAGAAGCTAAACAAATGCGTCCTATTAGTTTAACAATTAACTGCACACAAATGCAGTCTATATTGAGCGGCAATGGAATCTACTTGTGCCTGAGTTTTGGTGAAGACGGCTATTTCTAAGTAAAAAAATGAGAAACAAATTACATATATTTCCAGGAGATCCTGACCTCTGCAACCAGTATTCCAGCGGCAATTGACAGCCGTCCGGTAATAACACTATTAGCTAAATCTCTAATAGTCTAGAGTCCTCTCTTTGCGGATTTACTTTATGGCTGCCGAACTTCATTCACACACACACTCTGACCGCGACAGAAAAGCAGCTGACCGCTATTCCACCAGAAACCTCGACAATGACTTATTCGAACAGAGGCTTTTATCAACACTCAATACTAATGGCTTCCGTAAAGTTCGTCCACGGATGTCTGTAGCAAACTGGCCGGTCACACCAGTTGACGACCTATACATCCAGAATGATCAGCTTTACTCTCGCTTTGACCATTATATAAGGCTATTGCTTCATTCAGCGAGGAAAGATTGACCTTAGGCAACATTCATGCATCAGCAATCAACTGTTTTACGTCAACAATACAAACGAACGATCTTCCTTTCATACGGGCGAGAATTTTATCTAGGCTAGGACAAGGGTTACAGGGTGGAGTCATAAGAGTCATTATTTTTTGACGGCTTATATATCGTGTGCTAACTTCAATCCTTACAGACAGTCACGACGCAGACATACCCAGTGCACAGTGACAGGAAAGGTGTACACAAATAGTACTTTCACCCATCATACACTTGTGTATAATTTTCCCGAGCTGCTATAACGCATCGATTAAAAAAGGTCCCTAATAAAACGAACTCACAAATATTTGCTTTGATCATTAACTCACTATAAAAAGTTTTTCTTTTCAATCATAGCTCTCGTCTGGGAGAAATGACATTTACCACCTGAAGCCCACTATTTACCTTCAGTTCAAGATAAGTATCAAGTATTAGATGAGTTTACTGTGGAACAGATGTGCAACGGGTTAGGTCTCAATAGATATATGATAGTTTCTGTATTTATGTGTACGAGCTTTTGGATCAAAAAATGGTGTTTAAATAAAAACAAAAAGGTGAAGGAACTACGTTTTCCTATGAGAACTGGCCCTTACTGCAGTGTCAGATATGCAACCGTATGCCCAAGAGTGTTGTCTTTCATTAAACAGAACAACCGAATATCATGGAGTGGCAAATTCATAACATAGGTTTTCAGTGCTGTAATATTGCCTCCGAGAGGCCTTGAAGGGGCTTTAAGCTCTAATGAAGACAATAGAACAGGACTTTGAACGTTTAGCCTAGCTTATAACTGTTATATCTTGATTATCACAACATTTGACTAATTTTATAGCATACAAAGGCTATATACGGATAAAAATAAAGTAACGAGAAACATGTTGTCAATGTTAACACTTATTGGTAACAAACTACAGTACGCAACAAGCGATAATCAGAAAGTAAGCTCAGGTGGTCTGAGAGACTATCAAACCAAAAAGAGAAACTGCCCTTTGAATGATCTCGGGTCAATATTTGGTCAGGAGAGCTTTCAGGAGAGTAGCTAGGAGGAGAATCCAATAGATTCCAAAAGAATAAACCGACTATGTCAGGGCTTATAGTAATGGATCCTTACCCGCAATTTAGGTCCTTAACCTATTCAAACCTTCGACCACATTTGGCGTTTGCACACCCTGACACCTAAAGTCGAAGGTGAAAAACATATGTACTAACTTCGAAATGACCAGAGATAGAAGGTAACGCAATATGACGAGGAACAATCATCAGGAATTGAGCTCTAACAGATGCTATAAATTTTGTATCACGCCATATCTATGTATATATAGCCTTTTCTTGGCAGTGGAGTTTACTACGGCGCTTCCCGCAGTTATCTCGGGCTACGCTTTCCATTTTTCATCTTAAATAAAAAAAAAATCATCTAAAATAACATCTTTTTCCTAGCGATTTTTATGAATTGTGTATACGGTTGCTCACGTAACCGGGCATCGAAATGCTTTTAACACTAAGCTCGTGCATGACTAGCTGCCCAGCCCAGATTCCGTATGTTGAATAAGGTGTCGGTACATAAAAAAAAATTAGGGAAAGGATTAGGGCACAAAACAGGTTGAGATATTATAGGTAAGTAAGTAGAAGCCCTTCTTTTTTTTTATTTTTTTAATTTTTCGCAGGAGTGATAGGGACGTGACAGCTGTTAACTCTAATGGTGATAGAAACTCAGAAGGGCGTTTAAATACTTTCCGCAAAGAAAACGAGTTCCTATGGATCTGTGAAAAGATGCAGGAATAACAAGTTGTCTGCCGCCACCACTGTCATGTCCAGAGTCTTCCATAGAATAATTTTGTCCAGGAAAATCAATCTTTTGCGAAAGTCAAAACATCAGAGAGAGGCGGACAACTCGAAATTTTAAGTGCTACGTATACTGCAAAGTGCGATACCCTAGCAAAAGTCCTGTTTTTACTTGCGCCGCTTTTCAAATCCATATATATATATATATATATATATACGTACAGAACCAAGTATAGTAAAATAAATAATCTGACCGTATAGGATCGCATAATCGATAAAATGAAATTGAGATAAAACTTGAATCGAACAAACATTGAAGCTTGTTTACGGTTTCTTTGAGGACAGTCAATTGATTGGTATACGCACTACCATGCATTTTTAACATTGTCCATGATCGTGTTTCAGGCGGATTTTCTCCTTACGCTATCGTCTTCGCCATCGTTTCAGTGGTGCAATGCAACTGAAGTGTTGTCAGGGGGGTGCCCAGCCCATTTCGATGGTACGCTTTGTTGGAGTCCAACGCCATCAGGGGAAACCCTCAACCTCTCTTGTCCGGGTGACTTACCACACTATAGTACACACAGTAAGTTTTTTCTACGGCCTGAATGACCGACAAAAAATTATCAGTATTTCTGAAATCTATCAATATCATCTAACTCAATTCTCGGAATATTCAGCCTGAACTCTCCATAAGCGTCAATTTTCTGGTCAACCGGCACCGTTGAGAAAAATGATGCGGCGCAATCTTTTTTTCAAATCTAAAAGTATTTTATCCGTCTCGTATAAATCGAAGATTCAATACCGCGACTGAAGCGCGGTGGTTTTGTGCCGCCTGCTCTCTCTGAGCCCGTTTATCCTTCAATAATAGCAGTAACCTATACGCCCTTGTTATTCTTCATGGTTCGTATGCCATTTTTTATACCTCATGAAGGATTCGAAATGTGCCATACTCTCTGTTATTTATTGGGAACCGATACGCCACATATCTCTGTCGCTTGTAACATATGTTGGCCATAGATTCTATGTAAATGCGGATACAGATTTTCTAGGCTACAGGTCGATGAGCGCCCCCATCTTTCGCTCTCTTCCTCGCCCTTGTTTTGAACAAATGTTTAAAGTGGCTATTTCTGCACGCATGCGTCGATTTGAAATAATGCCGCCGAAGGTCGTACATGTAACGTATACTTATCTGGTTACGGAGTGAATTTAACTTCGTAACAAAGGCAGTTTTGGATTTTTTCAGTGAAAATAATTTCAAGCCGATAAGCCGATCATGAATAACACACACAACTAGCAAGCTAAACAACGGTAAAAACAGAATAAGCGGCAGAAAATGTTGCTAGCATTAAAAAAAAAACGACCGTTCCTTAACACATGTATTTATAACAGCTTATTATTATTATTATGAGCTATATAGTGGGAAAAGTCACCATAAATTATAGCAGGATGCTTCACATTTGTCGCCAACGTTGTTGTCCACAACGGTGTTGTAATGCGGTCTGATCAAAAACATTACTAGCACGTTAATTTCTATCTAAATGTGTATACGATACAAGTATTCCAAACGTCTGAGTGGAAAAAACTATTACGAATATTTTGAAAGCATACCAAAAATGCGAAAAGGATCTGAAATAAGGAAATTTGCGAAAGGAGTAACTACTTGCAGACAGATGTCATATCGCGTTTGTGAGAATATATTTCACGTAAAATACAAAGAGATCTAACGTCAAAATTTTCGGTTAACGTCTAGCTTAGTAATAGGTAATGAAACAATTTAGCACCGACGTGGCCTATATATAAATAACAACAGATACTTAATTACTAATAATGATTTATGGCTGGCGTGGTGTTGCATTTTGTTCCGCTGCAGCTCCTACAATTTCTCCTGCCTTTTCTTAACTACGCCTATAATCCTATAGTACTCTACAAGGTAAGCATGGACAGGAGCGCAGTCAATTGCATCGATGCTACCTACTCGTCGAAAGGTCACTTCCGAATAAGGGCAGACGGTCAGTGATCTATATGCATGTCTATTCGGGGCGTCAGAAAGCTCATCACCGCTTCGTTTGCTGATCCTGGTGTTTCCCGATAGTTCGTCCTGGATCTCACTGTGGTAATCGTCAATGGGACCTTACTGACAACCGTATAATTTACACTGTTGTTGATATGTGGGCAAACCCTAACTTGCAAGTTTAGCTAAGTCTACCTCGTGTGCGAATAACTGACCAAATATCAACTAACTGAACAAGGAGTCACTATTTTGAGTATTAATAAAAGAAGTTATTATTTTGAGACTTCAGCGTTTCAGTTGTTTCAAGTCTTAACTTAAAAAGAAAAGAAGTTATTCATACGATCCGAAAATATTTTAAGCTGATGAGTATATACGTTGCTGTAGAAAACAAAAAAAGAAAAAACGAGAGCACCATGCCAAACCTGTCTCCAAAAACAATTTGCCTTTCGGGTTTTACATTGGTACTCAAGCCGTTACGTTTTACGTCAGACGGCTGGCTCTCAGCACGAAGCGACATATGTCTGCGCTTCAATTTAAAGCTCTAATTACATGTTCCTCAACTTAACAGACGTTATCTACGACACAATAACGGAAACTAAATTCAACAGAATTGGCAAAACGCTATCTCGGTGGTTTGTAGTCGAGAGCACCGGAATTCTAGGTGAAAGGAATTATGAGCGCTGTTGTTCCTCACATTTTTATGATGCTGCGTCGAGGCACCTGATAGTCTTCGGAAAAGAGCATAAAGCAAGCTTCGCTAAAATGAACTCTGTTATCGGTGATCCTCAATTTCTGCCCTTGGCTCCCATGTGAAACCTTGTGATCTCGAATTATTATGGAACATGTTCGATAACAGAGCAGATCATTTTCACAGCTTGTATAAACGAA
>NW_019214210.1:25226-44336 GCF_002532875.2 Varroa jacobsoni | reverse complement strand
ATATAAAGTTATATTGACACAGTTATCGAAAAGCGAACAGAATGACGGAGAGGAATATATATATAATGTGTGTGTGTAGAACCTGATATGAACAAAGAAACACTATATTCATGGATTCTTATTGCCAGTAAATCAAATGTGGGGCCGTGCATTGTAAAGCTCGTAAACTGAATTGCCATTTTTTCCATCGATTATCGTATGCATGTACAGCGAGTCGGTGTTAGACAACAACTGCTCCGAACGATGGAGGACGTGGTTGGCTGCGGCTTCATTGACTGTGACGAGGTGCAATCTAGTATACAGCCAAATAACCAAACTAAGCAGTTCAGATGAGAGACTGAGACACTTCACTATTAAAAATGCTAGGTTCATCTAGTAGAACCAATTATCGAAGCGGAAAAACACGCCTTTCGTATCAACACTTCAGTGGTGGTAATCACATCAGGGTCCGGGACTGCAACTTTAACCGAAGAAGGTTCGCTAATATGCATAGATTTTTATTGGATTTACGAAGCACTTATTGTAGGCCTCATTCAACGAGCGTGAAAATGGCGATCTGCTTTTTTCCAGACACGAGCGACTTTCTTTAACTCGGTGATGGCACAACAATAGCGTTATTTTGATTGCCTTTCTTTTGGTTTACTTGAAAGGATAAGGTTATCTGAGTACAAATTGTACCCTTCGAGAAATGATCCGCCGGTAACGTACCTACCTACTAAGCTCGAAGATACGTGAAGTCGTTTAGGCTCGAAATCCATTGTAGATATCCTTCATTTTGGAGCAACGCCTAACTGCTGTACCAGACGTGAAACTCGAAATATTTTGTCAGACTCCATCTGTTTGAGAGCCTGTAAAAGATTTAAATTTCGTTATATAATTACGTGTTACCGTATCGATTATGCTATTATTTGAAGCTAACAAGGTCGGTATATACATCTATGGAAATTATTTTGAAAAAAAGCATTTTGCTAGGCCTGAATAGGCCTGAATGAAACGTATGAGTAGAAACGACTGATTCGTTATTGTAATTTATTTAGTTTTTTTCACGTTTTCGTTTGCACATATCGCAACAGTATCACTGCAGCAAACTTTAGTATGATTCGTGGAGGAGTTGATGATATGTCTATACTATATCAACGTTCGTCGGCTCGAAGGCTTCTATATGTTAACTCTATTTTCTAGGTCAGGCGATCCAAAACTTCAAAGGCGACAGTTGAATCCAGCCACCTGCTAGAAACTTATGTAGGTCCTTGTACTTACTATGCGACACATTTCAATATAAGCGGTATGTCCCACTGCAGAAACAGGTAACAGAAACAATGCCACTTGTAAAATACTGGACAATTCTTGCAGTTCTCAGCTATAGTTAATGACTTGTCTATTTTGAGTTACCCAATGGCGTTATGCGCAGTACAATGGTCATATATTTTACCTCACTGTTGCCACGTAATATATATATATATATATATATATATATATATATATATATATATATATATATCACTGAGGTGTAACTGAGTCCTGCGATAGGTTACTTCGCGTCACATTTCTGAAATACTGTGAAGCATTTTACTCATCACAAGTATAAATTATAACAATAAACAAGTATAGGAATCAGTATAAATTGATATGGTCTATCGTCGCGTCCGCGTCAGCACGGCAGATCGTGTAAAATCAATAGTAGGAACGAAGTTACCAGCAGTAAGAAAACAGCCAATCATCAATAAACGGACAATGCCGTGAACGTGAAAAATCCTTAAGACAGGCAATGCGGGCCCAGGTTGGGTAATCGGCGTGTCTTCGATGTGACAATGGAACAGAATTGACGATGACAACGAGAATAGACAATGGAATCGATCTATTGCTTGCTTGTATTTCGATATATTGAAATTTCAGGATCTACATACTGCCTGCGACAAATGTAAGCTCAACAAAGAAAAATCTGCTAACAAGCACTAAGGTATCATCGCGACTGTTAGGAAGCCGCCAGCCATGAAGAACCACGCATTTACAGATGCTTTTTTTGTACATGCGATATTCGACAGCGTTGAATCACTACGAGCTGTTCCAGGGGAGCCAATAATCATCGGTTTGATCAGATCAAGCTTGGCCATTGTTATGCGTACAGTCAAAACGGTCCTAATACATTAATCATTAAAATCATCATCACATTAAAATGAATTAACATTACACGAATTTAGGAGAAGATATTGTAAGAGTCGATACAAACATAGACCAACGTGTACCCGTAAAATCCAACGCATTTATCGTTGTCAATATTGCTGAGCCTGTAAGGCCTCACATCACCTCACATCGTATACCGATAGAGCAGTCATCTTCATTCTAATTATTTGCGTACAATATATATATGTATATATACATTTTTTTTCCTACACCTCTATCTTCAGGGTATAGAAGATTAAATTTTAATATAATCGGGGCACGAAGCTTCATCGCTCCACTGGATCTAGATGCATTATAAGACCGACTTTCAGTATTATAGAGATTGACTTCACACGCAAAAATCCTCGATATAAAAGGCCCTAGCTTCTCATTAAACTAAGTTAGACAAACAAACTTCAAAGGGGCCTGTGACAGACTATGCCGGACTGAAGCAAAATGAACAGACATTATATCAAATAAGCATGGCCGCAAAGACTAACGCTTGTAACAACGCAAAACATCTTTTTAAGAGATCTGCCTTAGTAAACAATATCCCTAATATGGCCAATCAGCCCGTAGTATATTATATGGGCTCTACTTTTCGCATAATAACTAAAATCAGAGCATAAGGCTACGTCGGGGTTGTGAAGGCGTTTCAATTTACGGATACGTTGATGACAGTCGTTTATTAAAAGCGTTCTTTTTATAATAGCCAAAAATTGTCTGTAACTTATCGAGAGGTCTATAGTGAAATTTAATCAATTGGAATAAATTTCACCGATCTGTTGTTTCTGACAGCCTTTGTTTCAATTAGAAAAAAACTTTAATTATACTATTTGTAAAGCTCGTGTTAATATATATATATATATATAACTATCTAAAATGTAATAGCACTAAGGCTAAACGAAATCACATAACCTATATATAATCATAATAAGAAAATTGGTACTTGTATCGAATATATGATGGTATTTTAAGGCTGACAAGCAAACTTGTAAGGGGTATCTGGAATCGTGGGCTCGTGAAAGGATTGTGGGGAAGTAGTAGGCAATAGAGAAGCGGGCTTTTTGAGTAATGGACTATCAAGCATTTTGTTTTGAAACAAGGGTTTAATTTGAAAAGTTTTTGTTACAAATATAAATGTTTTCATCGATAATTTATTATGTAATGTTGATAAGCTTAATCATGGCTAACCAATCGTTTGGTAATGATACCAACGGACTAATCCGCAGCTTTCACATTGGTATCATTGGTTCAGTATTAAGACAATGCGCGAAGGTCAGAACTAGGAATTGTGATGTCGAAACCTTCCGCAGGGTTTATATCTGAGCTACATAATATTATTTTTAATATTTAACTCGTTCGGGTCATAGAAAAGCTTTTGAGACTAATTTAGTGAATGTTTTTTAGTTTTTAATTTGGCTACCGGAATAACAACACATTCCTTGATTTGCCTAAGCAGAGTAATTAAATGTTTTTTTAGACTGTTTAGAAACCTAGTTATCGTTATAGAAACATTAGATGATAAATAAAAAGCAATATTAGCTAAAATATGGCACAAACGGGTAAAAGGAGACCTGCAGTGTCTAAGCTTAAAAGGGCGTTTGGTCTTTTATGCCCTAGAAAAATGATTTATCAAGCGTACGAAAACTAATAAGAAAGCCAATATATTAGCTTGTTGACTTCATAAACATCCTCCATACAACTATGCTAAATAATGTTGCTATTCCAAAACATGCTGTTATACGCCTGTTTTTTTAAATTAATTATTCTTATATTAAACAATTTGTTTTTTTAGTTATTTAAAGTTATTAAAAAGTTTATTTAGTTTGTTTAGTTCTTTTAGGGTAAATTTTACCGTAACCATATTACGATTAGTAATACTTCGAAGTTACTTTACCGAGAGCCTCAAGATGTTTGGAGCTATAACGCTACGCATTATAAAGTATTGCCTAACAGAATAACTGGTTCAACTTTATTGACGAGATTTTAAAGTTAACCTTCCGTTCTCGTGACAGGATTGTTGCTACTTTGTAGTTATAACTCAAATCCTATAATAAATGGAATTTTATTAATAACTATTTTTACAATTTTGCCGGGATCAATACACTAATCACTAAATTGCGTGTTGTGATTATAATATTCTACCTTCAATCTAAAATGTGTTTCATATTTTTTTTTAGTTTGTGTACACAATATATGTGTCGTATGTTTGTTAGTACCGATCACCAAGACCGGTACGATTCTTCCGAGCATAAAGCTAATGATTTTATATACTTACTAAGACTAAGGATTACGTTGTTTCCGAAATCGCCGTACAGATCACACAACGTCCATCCTTCAAGGACACCCTACACAAATCAGCGGCCTACAAAATGAGGCTTCTCGTCATCCCAATGTACATCTTGATGTATCTACCTGGCCATATTTGTAATGATACGGGGTGCTTGTTCTGCTCAATACGCTTTTTGTCGCAGGGCGGATTTGCAGGCCCGTTTTCGACTTCCTTCTCCCGCAGTGTACACTTTTTCGGATGTTATGCAAGGACACACCTAGCTCATCTAAGTGAGACCGCTAGACAGTCGCAAATTCGCTGAACGTTACGCTAGCCTTCCTGAAGCGGCAAAAAACTAGAACTGACTTCCTCCGGATGAGTGCTCGTACAGCTTTTCCATGTTTACCTTGCACTGATGTTTAAATTAATCCAAGAATGGCCGCAGCTTGCCAATAACTACGGGCCCGCCGGACAACTTGGTTCAGAGGTCACTTCCGCCCGTGTTTATCAGGGCATAACTCAGGCTTCCTCCCAACCGAACCCAATCGGAAAAAAATTGCGATCTGTTGGCCGTTCGAGCAACTTTTGTGCCATATAATATATAGCCACCCCACCGCTATTATCCAAATGAAACAAACTAGTTTTGCCATATAGTCGATCGACAACGACGACTACTTTATGGCCGCTTGCTTTGCGCTTAGATAGCGACACAGGTTTGATATTTTAATCCTATATATATGTGTATATAAGGTAAAAATATTATGAATAAATACACATCTAAGGCTAAATATTTCTCCATTTAATAGGAAAGAGTATAAAGCTATTTTTTTTAATTTATATGAAGCAACGTGTCAATTGAATAGACAAAATGAACTTTTTGTTTTTAAAATTGTTTTCGGAAGAAGAACAACGGTTTTCTCATAGAACACGATTCTCATAGATGAAACAGTATCTTCAGTAAATGTATCAGAATGGTGTAAGAGCCTTTTCTGTTGATCAGTGATAATATATACGTACTAGTATTTCAACATGTTCAAATCGCTGACAATAGCATACTAATGGTAAAAGTAAAGAAACTAAATTTCTTCGTGCGTAATTACCACTTCAACGAAAAAAAATCCTTAACGACTATGGTTTTCTACCGCATTGCCAAGACTGCACAATATCCGCATCGACAAATTTATCATATGGATATACGATATATGTATATCCATATATATATAATGAATTAAATGTATAAACATACGACCAGTGATACGTGCTATGCCATAGACGAACGTTTGAAGCAAATGGTATTCGTTATTCTCGTTTGTTGCGAAGAACCAACTGCGTGCCTTGACCTCGTGCCTGGTCACAAGCGGAGCCCTATAGAAATGGGATGCAGCCCAGAACTGGGTATTAAGCAACTGTCTATTGCGGGCGGTAAGGGGAGCAATACCACGTTTTTCTTAGCGCTGTGAAAAAAGTTAGAACTGCTGAAATTGCGAACAGTTTTGCGTCAACGTAGATCCGCTAGCATCGTATATTTAATGTACCTACCTCAAGGCGTTACATTAGCAGTATACCCTATCCAATGCACAACGATTCTCCAACATCGTACTATGCCCAAAGAATAAATTGTGTACGAACTTGGAAAGCGACTCAAAAGTAAACGCGCAAGACAGATGCCCAGGGAAATATTAAACGATACTTTTTTGCTATTGCACGATAAGTTTTTCGTGTCGCAGGCTTAAAACACAGCGTTTGCACGTACAACCAGCTTTGACAAAGACACGGGAAGAACAAATAAGCCTTCCTTCTAGAATCGCAACGCAGTATACCATTTTGCTGCTTCAAATATATTCCAATTTAGACGACACATGCCTTTCTACGAAAGCAGACCTCTGAAAAATAGTTCTGCCTGAGGGAAAGAACGAAGCTACTGCAACCGTTCGCTCAATTGGCAGCCAATGCAAATACGGAGCTTATATTAACGAGTACATGTGTTGGAAGCCAAAGCTCCGATCACAAAAGAAGTATATAAACGCTGTTAATCTCGACCCGCATCGCTACTATTCGCTATTTCTCTAAAATAGCAAATGCTGGATAACCACGAGACTCAATACAGTCTCCAATACCACCAAGTTGGCTTCGAGAAACGACGCTTAGATCGTCCTTCATGCTACTACAAGCTTCAGCTATAACAGTCCTTTAGCCATTCAAGCCTGAATCGGTACGACTAAACTGAACCACCCACTGTAGGAAAATCACAATCTATAATACAGCCTAATTGTTAAGAGGCATTGTTGTGAAACATCAGTTACCACGAAAAATGCTTTTACAGGGCTTTGGTTTTTTCTTCGTCGAATATATTCACAGAATATTCTTCCTTCGGTAGCAAAGGATCATAATTAGCCGGGGCCGTCGGACCACCGCTTATCCTCGAAAATGGAAGCATCGTAGCCAATTTCCGCCCTCTCAACAGGAGAAAGACCAGGCTGATTATTCGTTATTCTAGCAAGGACAATTTTTCCGACGGAATTGACAATTATTATATATGCCAAATAAATGTGCCGCTCATTTGTACGTTGTAGCAAAAATGGTAGAAGAGCGCATCGCTGTTACAACTAATAGCCTGCCAGAGTTTGGCGCAGCTGCCAGGTGCGGTACCATGCATATATGTATATATTGGGTGGTCGAAGAACTATTGATGACTGAGAGCATTAGTTCAAGAAGCTAAATCTAAAGCACCTATTTATATCTTAAAACAATACTATTAAACTTCCAATTTAGTTGATAACCTTCTGTCATCAAGCAAACGTAATAAAATTCGACCGTTTCTACAACTTCCAGGCGATAGGGTTATGACAATTGTTTTTTGCATCGCTATATTGAAACTAAATGAACTTCATTACGGAAGTTCTCTGAAAAGTCTTAAACTGACAATCATTTTATGGTGCAACATCCGGACTATACAGCGGATGTACTGAAACTCGCCATGCAGTTAAGCCGTCTGGAATTGGCCTGACTGAAGACAATGACCCTTCTATTCACAGGTTTCGTTCAACGGTTTGTTGTAACATTATTAGTTGTTAACAACAGAAGCTTGAGTCGATTTAGGCAGGTGGCAGCAGTTCGTGATGTACGATAGTACTTTTCTCAGCGTTAGATCAGGCTTTGCCACACGTGGTGGGGGTCGTTGTAGTCACATGGTGGTCGTATGTGATTCGTTCCTCCTCTGCCATGGTTAACTATTTTCAAAGCAGTTTTATTTCGTTGCGTTTCTACATAAGGTTTCGCAGATAGAACTACAGTTGAATAAATCCTTTTAGCTTGATCGGTATGGCTTTTAGAAGGTCGAGCTTTTCTCTGCGACCAGCTTCCCTCAAAAATTAGAGATTGCTTAGTGGTGAATGTTTATTTCCTTGACTATTTTATGGCGATCGTGCTCAGCTGTCGTAATAATTTTATCAACTCTTTTTGTAATTGGTCGATTACTTCGAGAAGAAAAAGAAGAAAATTTTACATCAAACATGTTCAGAACAAAAACCACGGCCTCATTTTGGGTTGTTTTTTTTTTTCAAATGATGCATAAAAAGCATTAAGTCTATGTAAAAGCATTTCAATATGAGAACATATATTGCTGCTATATTTCGACTGTCAAATGATACCAACGGTGATCCCATGCGTTTCATGTTCCCTAATGTCCACCCAAAAAAGCCGTCTATATATACATATATCTATTTTCAACCACTTAATATACTGCCAGAACTACGAAAAGACGAACGAAGAGGCCCTTATTCTCTTTTCTCTGGAGTTAAATTTTTGCACGACGAAAGCGGCTTACGTCTTACAGAATTATAACTCACATTCTATTTATTTCAGCGATGCCCTGACATATGTCATCTTTGTTATTTTTTAGTATATAAAGGAAACAGTTTTTCTGAATCCTTAGAGCGCGTTTTCACTCAGATCAATAAAAGACCATCAAGGTGTGATTTTGATTATCATGAATTTGTGGGCCCAGTTCGTGCATAATCTGGCCATAGTGAAGTGTTTGCAACACTATTATTGGTTTTACCAAATATAGGACCCCTCGTAGGGCAGAATTTCGAATATTGTTAAATTCCGCATTGGTAGACTAGCAAAATCCAAAGCCCGGGCGTTGCATCGATCTTCCGCTGTGTAACGATGTAACATGTTTTCACCTGTTTACCCGTTTATAGCATAGCCGTCAAAGAGGACATCTACGAAATCATTCTCGGGAAGATTTTTTTTTGCTGAAGGCCAATTTTTCTTCCATGAAATCATAGTATACGTCAAAAAAAATTCAGGCAATTTCACATATTATTTCAGAAGTCGTTCTAGATCGTCTACTAGTTGATTTGTAACGAAACGTCGTTTATTCGAAACTGGTAGAAACCCAATTATGATTTTTATTAAAATCGCCACGTGTATAGCAAAAAAAACACCGAATCAATCAAGGAAATGCCTATATGCATGACATTATGTAGCAGCGGTTATTGGGTTGAAACCGAATATAGACATGTTTTTGTGATTAAGATAAACACGGTTTGTGATAAACTGTATGAATTTAAAATTTCAGTCTGACACGACGCCAATAAAATGAGCGAGATCCTTTTGCTTTTTTTCGTAATAATTATTGCCTTCATCCAGTTAGTGCCTTCTGAACGAAGAAAACTCTGTACGGCAACAATGCATATCCTGACGTGAACGACAGCGTGCGCGAAGGAATGAAATTTCCGCTTATGAAGAAGAATTTTTAAGTTACCTATAACAGTGGGTTTAAACCTTGAAAATCATTGTTGTTTTGTGGGGCACGAGGGTCGAGGACCAAAGATCAGGCTTCTCAAATTATGAAGAATATTTGCAGGTTTTAGTCTAAAAAAAAGGTCTATCCCTCTCCGTAACGAATTACTTAATTACGTTATTAAATTGTTACTTCGGCAAGCGGCCGCTTTTCAACTTCAAGTGTTCATGTGAGGCAACTCCGCTCAACTTCTTCTATCGAATTATGTAAAAGCCGATACATACTACGAGAAGCCGAGGACGGTAGACAAACTGAAAACACCGGTGCTGCTATTCCGGGGAAAAACCCAGAAAAAAACAAAAACTGGGTGCAGGGAATAGCTGCCATAATGAAAGCCGAAGGAGTTCATCTTATTGATACTGTACTTTTTAAATAAAATTTTAAATGTATACGGTTTGTAATAAATAAGGACTTATGTAGCTGTTTTTTGGTGGCGTCGTTTGAAAGTTGCTTTTGACCAAATGGCTCTCCCGATATATTGAGGGCCTCCATGAAAGCAGGCCCGAAAGGAAACTGAACTCAACAAGTATCGGTTCGTATATATGGATAGAATTAAGGAATAAATTTCGTTGGTTTCATTCCACTGTTAGGCTGAGTTTGGCAGATATCGTCTCACAGTGCTATCTACGGTAGCAGCATGCATTGCGATGCAGAGAAAGTTGTACAGCTGCTTGCGTCTGTACTCCTTTTGTCCACCTTATGTCGCAAGCTTGTTTGAGCAGAGAAAGTATTTTTTTTATATGTATGTGAAGCGAACACTCAGAGACGATTTTAGTCTGTTTACGCGAAGAGTTCTACCCACGCGTATGATTACATCCCTTTTAGCCAGTTGTTGGAAGACCTCTGTGGCAGGTTTCCCCGAGCTAGTTTGTCAGATTACCGAAGATGTTCAACAGGTTCAGAGAAAATACATGAATAAAAGTCTAAGAATAAGACGCTCGTCTGACATCTTCCTTCATCCTCCTTGTATGCATTTACAGCCGGGCTACCGCTAAATACTTTTGTGCCCCCTTGCGCGTAAGTCTTGATGAAAATAACACATCTGGGGGAAAATAAGCTTCTCCATTAGGACCTAAGCAATGGATAACCTTGTTGGACGCTTATGCCAACATTGGTTGATAATTGGTAAAACAACGCGTGCCAAAAATATCAGTTGGCTAATCGGAACTGCACTAAGATCATTTCGGATCAGATAAGGCAACGAGCGAGCGGACGAAATAGATCAACAATCACACCTGAATCTATATAGCTGATAAAATTAGTATGGCGCAGCAGTTCACTACCAGTCGAATATTTCGCTTATGATATTAAGTGTAAAAAAGATGATAGAAAAGAAAAAAACCGTTTCCAGCCATTGAAAAGACACGCTAACACTGCGCTATCACGGAGAGGCTTAATTAATATAATGTCGGACTCAATGCTTGCGATGAGATATAACATTAGTCAACGATACACAATCAACTGTTCGCAAATTGCAATGCCTCTACTATAATTTAACACATATGATTTCATATGGTTTCACACACAGTTAGTCAATGGTCATAGGCAAATGAGTAGTTACGCCTTTGGCTTTTGTAAAAAAAACAAAAAAGAAGTTCACGGGAGAAAAAACCATCGACTGGAATGAAAATTTTCATTAGGTTGCTGAGGTAAACAAGCGGATAAGCGTCCCGAATGGCTAATATAAATGGCGATCTGTTGATTCAAGCTCAAATAGTAGCAATCACGTTTTTTGAGGATACTATGTCTTGAGCACAATACCTATTTAGTCTTAGTTTTAGCACATATAATTTATTAGTAAAAAAAAAAAGAAACAAACAAAAAAAGGGCAAACGAGGCAGGGGCTTTGCGTAACCCACTCCGTTCTTTCCAATGAGAAGATATTCAATTTAAATTGTTACTCTGTCAAAGTTATAAGAACTATTAGACTAGACACTCGCTTGATCGGATTTTTCTTACACAAAATTACGAAAGGTGGAACTATATAGGACAGATAAATATTTCGTCCCATTTTTGTTGGAGGATAAAAACCTCAAATATCCGATTTATTTTTCCATTACTAGTTAAAGCTAAAAAAAATACCTAAAAATAAGTCTTGTAGTAGTTACATTGAGTTTTGCTACATGACTACTCATGAGCGCTCACACTTTGAGCATATTAAGGAGCCGGATGTCGTCGGTGCTAACCTTATAAACGGTCTCCGAATATAATAATTCAGCATGGTAGAAATGCGTATATATATGTCAAAACCAAGACATCGTATTTTCGCATCCGTTGTACCGCATGTCATTGCTTTCAATAGCGTGTTGCATGCGACTGCTTTTGAGAGAAATGTTGATGGCCGTGTCCAGATGTTGTCACCATATTCACCGTATAGTGGGAAATCAGAACTTATCATGGATATATAGTATGGCGTAACTACTATCGTTGGCTTGCAAAACGATGCGTACATTGTTACGATGCGCAATTACTTCAGCTATTTAAAATCCAGTCTCTCATAGTAGACAGCAGTACATATTGTAAACCTTGACAGTCTCTAACTATAATTATTGCCTTGGCTTTGTTCAATGATAGATTTTCGGGCCCGTTCACTTTGCGAGGCTATATTGGTCAGTGATATGGACACCCTCGATTGGTATCTTTTTTTAACTATAGCAAGTCTTTATTTTTTGTTCGTGCCGTCTGTTGTTTTCGATTCAAGGCCAACTTGGCATATAACCTCGCTCTCTTTTATTCCATCGCGGAGCGCTCGTAAATGTACCATAGTACACTGAACTGGAACACGGAAGATAAGATGTAGGCTGAACACCGACCAGTAGTTAATGAACTATTTCCAACGTGGCAAAATTATGATTTTCGATTAGGTCTAACTTTGTAAGTTAGCCGCGATCCGTTCAGTCGAGCGTGTACGTTCGACTTGAAAAAGAAAAGATCACAAGAACTGAATTTAGCCAACCTACCATTGACAACGGTTCACTGCGTCATTAACAGTAGCAATTACGCAGATTTCTGCCATGTATACGAAGGAAAGATGATGGAAAGTTCCTAGAAAGTACAGCTGAGAGATCGCAAGGGGGCACTACTTACCTTGAATCGTTCAGGTCCAGGCTCTCTCAGATGGTCTGGTGTCTTTTTCAACTCGTATGCATATACAGTGTGTCTAACACCCACGACACTGGTCGTATAGCTATTTTAGCACAAAACTAAGAGGACAAATTGATTTTATAGCAATGACGCTTACCTGTCTCTTTGTTCCGGAATAACTTGCAGAATTTGTTTTTCGGACGTGTTCGCCGGAGGGAACGTGGCAACCTGCGGCTTACTTGGGCTGTTTCAGCGATAATTACCTGGAGTACATCCAAATTATGTCCAGATCTCTGCGGAAGATCAAACGTGTATCTTTCATAGGATATTCAACCTCTCTCGTTCTTCTTATCGCTGCATTTATTCTGCTCGTGTCATTGAAGTAAGTATCGCAGCATAGTCATCTGTGGCCAATATTTGTGTTTATCAGATTTTCTTGATGAAGATACATAACCCGACATAATTGTTGTTGAAGCACGTCTTCGATGTTACGTTAATCTCCTTCGATCCTGAATCGGCAAAGATATCGTTTGTTATCAAACGTAATTTCGATAGCCGATAGATAGAAGCCTTGTATGATAATGCAGTGTTCGAAAACACTGCATTATCATACAAGGCTTCTGTCTATAGGACGTGCTCAACTCTGGCGTGCATCTGACTGAAGAAACGATGTAGTCCGTCGAGCTTCCATGTTTAAAGTACTACAATGGCGACAGACAAACAATACTTGCCTTGTTTTATGTTGTAAGGAAGGAGGCTGAAGTAACTACAATATCCGCGATAAGGCAATATCCTGCGTGTTCATAACTTGAAGCAGTACTGTTTATTATATATAGGTGACTAATTAATGTTATGTATTGTGAAGTTTCAGACATGATTTCCCAAACGTGGTTTTCCTAGTTTTTATATGAAGCTATAGGCGATATCAACGACTCACAAGCTTAGCAAACAAGGCACAGGAGGAAGCTGCAGATCGATCCTTTACCCACAATGCACGCATGCTGACTAGTATACTACTACGTGTTCCATAAAGCATCAGATTCGTGCAATAAGGTGAATTGGATTATTAGATGTGCAATCTTAAATCTTTGTGGAACACAATCAAGATTTCGATCATCGTCAATAGAATTGCTTTATGATCTATGGTCCTTATTTATTTACCCGATAGCTCGCTGGCTCCCTTGTGATAGAATCCTCGGCACGTCAAGTTAAAATAGAGGCATCCTCGATGCCGTATGGAGACTTCCTTGATCGATTGAGGAAATCAATATGGTTGGTGAGGCAAACTCACATCATAAAGCTTTCTTCAAAACACCTACTAAATTCACACAAAAAACCAATGCGCATTTCGTTTTCCATGATAAACAGAAAGTTTATATCCCATGGACAGTAACCAGTTTCTACAGAAAATAATGGCTCTTCTAGCCGACTTATCAAGGAGAATACGATGCCATGCCTATTTATATTGTTGGGGAAGGTTGTCTTCAGTATGTTTTTTTACAGCCCGCTAAAGCTGAGCGACTGTTTCCTGAGATACCCCCGGCTGGTCAGAAAAAGCCGTTTAACTATTAGCAGAATGTCGCAGAAAGAAACTTCTATTTCGAAATCTCAAGGAATCCTGGAAACATTTCCTAGCAGGTGCAATATAGATACACTAAACTATTATCCGTAACTAAAATAACTTATTCTATTGCCGACGTAATATCCGTTTACATTTTGTGTGTATCATACGGTGCCTGAAATGACCCTTCTCCAACCTTGTTTGTCTTGTAACCATAAATAATATATGGCCCAAATGTCTCAAGACACGTAGAGTGATACCAGAACAAAAAGCGGCTTAGATTCTGGAGCGGTGCGTTTCTTAGTGCACGGACCGTGATGATAATTTATATGTACGCATCGTAAACAAGAACATACTATGCATAGATTACCAGATAGAGTAATACGGTACATGTCTGCTCTCGATACCCGACGTATGCTTCTACGACTAATTTTTCTCTAACTTGCCTGGCTTTCTTTGTCGAGCGGTGAAGTTCACTTCGCCTGCTGCGTGATTCCGCGGTTTCTATGGCTTTTGACTTTTTTGCCCAACAATTACTGGTGACAGGTTGTGCTGTTGGGTTACCATATAGTTTTCTATAAAGGGAAGAATAAGAATACTTCCGGACAGGTGTATAACTCCGTTACCAAGATGGTATTAAACTTCCCCGACAGTTGGACTTAGGCCGTTGAAATGGTTCCGTGTAACCCACCGTCTGCCTCAAAGTTTTACTCCGAATCTACGATTAACAGAGTTACGGGGATGATGGTTATTTTATTACGGTCAATAATATCTCCCGTAAAAAACGTCAAATCATGAATAAGCTGGCCATGCTATACCCATCTTAATTTTGCAAGACACATACTGACCTAAGATGTGGCGACTTGTATTTTTTATGGGGAATTCAAGGGCATTAAAATGCCGTTCATTTTGACTTAAACAGAAATATCACCAATTCAAATGTAAAGGTGACGCCTTCTAAAAGCTTGAAATACTAAAGCGATTAGGCAACGTACACTCGCAAGGTAACGTTTGTCGACCAACGGTCAGAAACAAACACACAAAAGATCGTAGCCATTTGAAAATGTCTAATTTGAAAAGGCCGTCCAATGAGGACAATGATAGGAAAACGCGAACTTATACAGAACAGACCGCAAAGGCTCACGAGTGATAGCCAGTTCAGGAAAATATCGGAAGAAAGTTTTATATTCATGTTCTAATCACTGCTATTCGCCATCACTACTTCGGCTTTCGGGATAAAATTTATCACTGTATTAGGTTTAAGCTTTTGGGCTTACAGGTACTTTTGTGTGGACTAATAACAGCGCATTGCTTTGCAAACGCTATGTTCAACTACACATAATCGAAACTAAATAGCTTATTTATAAAGAGGGCACAAGTAATGATATAAATTCAGCATAATATTATAACAAATTCGAATCCAAACCTAGAAGTGTCCTACTACGTGTCCGTCGTACTTTTTGTCCTTTGCTCCGCTTTTTTCAGCCTGCGACATGTTTGGCAGTAGAGAGCGTGTGTCTGTGCAACGGCCTTGCCTCGCTTTTAGCGGCTCAGGCCCTCCGCCCGTTTAGGGTAGTACTGCTAGGCCGGCTTAGGGCTTGTTTGGCATCTCTGCTACTATATACATACATATAAGCTTTAAGTATTTCCTTGCCTGTTCCATAGAGTTGTCTTCAAAGAGTTCTAGTGGGATCAGACAAAGGCTTACAATCTTTATGAGACTTGCAATGGTTCGAAACGGTCTTTTGCTCGTCGTATTTCAGGTCGGACTTATGCTGAGCCATTCCCGAGTTGACCAATATACGGTTTTCTCTATTGTATACATTGAATATTGTATACAGCATCGTGCTCTTCTAGGAGAGTCATTGTCTTTTTTTTTTGGTTTCTTTTGGCCATTCCCGCAAAAAGACAGTAAAAAGTGCGATGCTAAAAAATCAGCTAAATGAAATCTTTCGAATATTCGGTGGACCAACTAATTAATCTACGACGATTCAAGGAAAGATGATATACTCTACTTAGCATTAGAGAAGACGCAAAAAAGCCTCCTTGCCATGAACTAATGGCGGTCCAAAAATGAGCCTAAGATCGAACGATTTGAGACAACGCCCCAAGCTCCCATAATAGCGCAATGGAATGTACAGTACTCTGTCGCAATGTCGAAGAAAAATTATACGAACAGGAAGTTTATTAAAAAAGGTATAATCTATATTTTATGATGCGAATTAATAATTTATTGTCTCTATGAATTAGAATTTCTTAACCCAAAATAACCGTGGTTGAAGCTAGCGTTTGGACCCTGATTTGAATATGTGTAGACGGTATAAGATAATAATCTCTGCTACTTAATACTAACTTACCCGTAACGATATAAATTAGAAAGTGTTTACAAACTTATAAGGGTTCCGACATAAGAGTAGTATAAAACTGGACAGGTAAACAAGTGAACTTTAACAATATCCCCCCTTGTCTAATGAACGCCCGTTAGAATGTTCAAAGGCCTTTATGGTAAGGGTCACCACTTAACATTGTTATAGGCTTGTATATGTAAATTCTTGTAGGTCACTATTTTATTGATCAGATGCTATTCAAGAGGCGGCAATCGAGTGTGCTAACAAGTGCGTCCCTGCGGATCCAAATGAATTAGGGTGTTATGAAAATCTTCCTATGCCGCGTTAACTATACCTCCAGTACTACGAGCGGAACATGTTACATGTATAATTTCTCGGCTTGTTAGAGGCGTTAATACTTCTGGAGGTGTTCCAATATGCTTATCTAAGAATATGCTTCAGAAAGAAAGCAAGTTTTGCTAGGACTATCGCTTGTGCATCTAAACCAAAGCTTCGCCAAGTCCTATTCCTTATATATATTCTTTCCGTGTATATATTTTCCTAAATAAAAGAACATTCGGTGCTTGAAGGCGTCGAAATAGAAGTTTAGGCTAGTTGCAAAAGCCTTTCGCTCCCTTTAGATGATTGCTAGAGGAATAATAGCTATTTTGGGATCTATTGTCTTGTAGAGCCGACTATTTGAATCAGAACATCTTCTAAATATTTTGAAATCTATGTGACAAGTTGGACAAGAGCTCGTTTGAGCTTAAAATCTTTCTTAAAATAGCTAGAGAAATTAGGTCGTATAGATCAACCGCTGATCATTTAATTTACAAGCTAATTACGGTCTAGGGACTTACAAAAAACGTTCTACGGAGCGAAATAGAGCTATATAGGACTATACAGGTCACTCCATTTTTTAGCAAAAAACCTTCAATTTTTTCGAGATGCAAACAAGTCAGGTATTTATCACAATTGGCATTACTGGAGATTTTGTTCAAATCTTAAAACGTGTGCTGCTTGGAACACCTAATTATTTTCTTTGCATTTCGTCAAAACTAGGCATAATATTGAGTATCAGACCTTCATGTGGATCCGTGGTAGACGAATTATAATTTTTTTACTTGCCTAACTTGGCGCTAAATATCTATAACGTATTATCTTTATGTATAAAGTATCTCGTTTAGCCGTAACAACAGCCCCTTCTACGAAGAAAAGCGTTTTCAGTTCAGTCTTATTGAACGACAAATTTTTTCGCACGAAGTCATTAGTGTCCTATTTACACTCACAAGATGGAGAGATATGGGCCAGAGGCAGAATAACGACATAGCAGTCCTTCTCTAATTGATACTTTCACGAAGATAGACCAACTGTATTAAACCCATTTAGACCATATGATGAATAATCCGTTGACCAGTATTCACTTCCCTGCACATCTGCATAGAGAAAAGTGGAGCTATATGGGACAGGGGCTATATTTGCCACTTCGTTTTTTTTTTTTTTTTTTCGAGCAAGGGAACGTGAATTTTCAATTTAAATGTTATTGGGCCAGAGATTCGCGCACACATTTTTTTCCTCGATCAAATTTCGAAAGATGGGGAAATATGAATAGTAAACCGTTCGTTAGAGTTGTATTGAACGATGAAAAAGCAAAATGACCGCCCCGTTTGTCTACCATGGTTTTACCAGACATGAAGCTAGGATTTTTGAAAGTAAATTAAAGAAAACAAAGTTGCGTTACATGAATATTATTAGACCAACTTATCTTGCATAACAACTTGTGAACGATATGGGTCAATACGAGGTGGAGCACCACAAGCCAGTGAGTTTCAAGCGTGTATAAAATCTGATGCTGGTGGCACTAATTTGATAGAAAATTGAAGGAACAAAGTGCCTTAAAAGTACAACTTAACTTGATAGAAATGCGAATATGTGTATATATGTCAGGTTGAATTAACACATCTTAGTTTCGCACTCGTTGTAGCACACTGAGCATAGTTAACGTGCCACCTATGTCTTCTAAAGGAACGTTTGACAATATATTAAGGTAAAGTATTGCTCGAGTAACACAACATTGTCGCCATAATCATTATGACTAATTATTTGTACTTCGATCATCCATGACCATTACCTGAGCTGATTTTGGAGCATATCAGTATTATTTCGTTTAACTTCTCGAACGAAATGCAAGTTGTTGATAGGCCCATGTTTAAGCCACTCGAAACCTCATTTGACACCGCGTAGCAGAACTTCATGTGGACCTATGCTAGGTGAGTCACGGACCTTAACTTGGCAATCGATGGTTAGTTCGCATCGCCTTTTCCGATTATGGTCTTCACACCCCCTTTGCAGAAGGAATTCTTTAGCTCCGTTGTTCATACAGAGTCATTAGTAGTCTATATAGCCCTAGCTCTGATCCATAAAAATGCCTATAAGCTGCTAAGTAGATGTTTTCGACCGATGTCCTGTTACGTAAATGAACTACGGCGAGCTTATTTAGGTATCCTTCGACAAAGATATTAATATAAGGTTTTTCTTTTTTATGGCACCGGCTGTTTTTAACGATAGCGTACAGGTTTTGGTTTATATAGCCACATCTTACGCTATTCAGATATTATACGATGCTCTTCTCGTTAAATAGGTGGAGATACTTTGTGTACTTACCTTTCATAATTTGGAACAAGTTAATAAGAAAGCTGATAACTTCGGGCTTTAGAGGCGGGTTAATGTCTTGTTAACGGTTGCTTTTGTTATAACTTGATCTACTTCGCCTCATAAGGCCAATATGTGAAGTGATTAAAGTGTATGCTGGCACTTGATTTATGCGGTAAAAATAACCTTTTTACGTTTTTCATTGTTAAAGATGCAGCTTCCAATTTTTGGTATGAAG
>NW_019214210.1:0-25126 GCF_002532875.2 Varroa jacobsoni | reverse complement strand
CTGTATTGGAGAAATTTAAAATGCGATTAACAACATTTTACCGCAACTACAAGGCTAGAAAAAAATAAAAAGACCTTGACGATAAATGCCACGATAATTAATTAGATGTAACAACTGATGCGAACTCGGCACCTATCATGACAGAAGTGCCAGGAAAACCATTAGCTACCATTTTTTTACGACAAAGATAGCGATAATGTCTAACGTTACTGAAGGTGGAACAGATGCTACTCACAGGCTATTTCGGATGTGGTCCCAGGTTCCCAGAAGGTGTATATTTTCACCTGAGATGATCTGCTTCATTTAAGGTATTTTCGATAGTATCTCAGGCCGTCATAAACGTAAAGCCATTCATCGTATTTAAAGTGCTGTCACAAATTCTTCCGTAGTTATTGTTGCCACGGGAATCAAATGTTAAAAGCCAAATGGACGCGACAAGCTTGAATAGATGCAGCAAGTAGTTTGAAAATTAACAGCACCAGCAACCAGCTTTTTTTACGTCTAGTCTTTTTCTGATGTCAATTCGTGGCTTTTTGATTTTTGCCCCATTCTTCATGATTTCTCCCTTGTGCAGGATTAAGCCCAGCAGCCATGGGGTGGATGGCTATCTCCTTGTTCTGTTTTACCCATTTTTTCAACTATTTTGGGGAAAATCAAAAAAATGCTTTTGGTCCTTCATCCGACGGTCCTGCAAGATATACAAGTAACATATCTATCTAGTTTTGAAAAAGCTGTTCTTATTTAGCCTACGCCAAACGGATAAATAATAAGTAAGTAATAAAAACTTGTACATTGCTTACAGCTATAGTGAATGGTTTCAAGCGCTTGAATTTTAAAAGTACAACTCGTATTTCCACCTAACTCAAAAAGAAACAATTTCTAACATCTTGTCTAAAAGTTGTTTCGGATTATATATGTGGAACTTATTGTTTCTTTGCGTGTAGTTATCTAAAATGGATTCGGTAGCTATCATGCAGCGTGTGTACTTCAAGTAGGGAAATCTACTGTAATAGGTTATATTAAGAGGTTTTACGCCGCAGCTAATTAGAAACGAAGAAACACGTAACAAAGCGGCATTTTTTTTCTATGTAAGCATCGAAATGTTTCGCTTCAACTTGTAAGTTTCATATTGCAAATCCATGTAGGTCTTCCAACCCTTAACGACAAGCTTCCTGTAGAATTTATATGCAGAATTAGTGGTGGGATTACCGCCTGTAATAAGCTCTGTGATAAAGTATTATTCTCCCAAAAAGGATACTCCAAAAAGTTTTAGTCAAAGTGGAAAATGTTTTGTAATTGTACTCTGTTGTGGGGAACTCGATGTTACTACATTCAATTTGTTGATTCGTTATGTGGTTTGTTGTTTAAATTGTCAATTTGGCTATTATGGGAGACTTCTAACATTGATTACTCTTCCTTACTTCTGAATCATTTCTGATTTAATTACAGACGGCTGAGATGCGCGCGGAACAGGTTACATCTGCATTTATTTGGGTCATTCATACTCCGATCTACGGTTCTCGCCACCAAGTTTGTTGCCTTCCCAAGAGGTGTTCAACTTTTCGGGCTGGTATGTATGTTACATACATACATACATATAATCCGTAAAGAAGACGTACGCCACATGCTTGAAAGTCAGTTGGCTAGAATTTTTGAAGGAATCCATCATTAAAAAGTAGTTTTGAGACAGCTGTCCTGTAGCTATCTAGGCACTTACCAGGAATGGATTCCAACTATTTTAGGATGCTTGTTGTCAATTTGACGATCTAGAAGAGGGCACCAATCGATTTAGTTAATGCTTAAAGAGTCAATTTATCATTCCATCTTCTTCTATAGCGCGATGTCTGTCAACGTTTCTTATTGAATAAAGAGCTCGGCAAAAATGTTGTTTCGCACATGCAACATTATACAGAAAATTATTTATCTATCTACTTGCAACTACCAGAAGGTCCTAAAGGAGAACGAAATCTTATCTATGGCTTGTTATCTGTTTTAAATGCGTATATTAAAATATGACCGCACAACCAACTCGTTGCCATCCAGAATGACCGTTCCTTCTCATAAAAAACGCCCCGCTACGATTTATAAACGATGAAAAAGCCGTTAGTGGGTTATTTCGGTGGCGGAACTATCAGCTTCCGCTGTGAGCGTAGCATGAACAAAGTTTACTAGTGCGAATAAGAACTGTGCAAACGCAGTAGATATTTGCAAAACTGGAAGCGATAGATAACAGTCGCCAACGTTCACCGTTCATAGGTCCTGATACTGCGTTGAAAGTTAGGCCTTACAACCTGTACGTGTTAGACCACATCAAGTGGGAAGGGGAGGGAGGAGGGACGGTAACGAAAACGACAACAATAAGGGCGACGAGCACTTTTTTGCCCCTACAGTGCCTCTTTTGCCTGGGTGACTCCTGATATCTGCACAATGGACAGCACATCAAGATCAGCATTTGACCATCATACAAAATAAAATCAATTTCAGAATACAATGTTTCTAATTTATGCAATTGTCTACATTACAATATAAAATGAATAGAACCGTACGTATGTATGTCGATGTAGGAGCAGTCTACATTGAATCGTAGTTTGTGCTTTTCGATCTTCAACGATTTGGAAGAAGCTGTAAATTGCGAAGGAAGAAGGATTTCAATTGTGTGGAAAGCTGATCATCAGACATTAATTGAAACCCATTCATATCTCCTGACAGGTCATGTGATTGAAGACTTCTTGCGGGCGTAAAGGTGTATACGGCGAAATCAGGTGTTATTGAATAATAGCATAACATTGCATCGTCCAAAAATTGTTTTAAAACCAGAACTGAAGTAAATATTATCTTTCATATTATAAAATAATAGTACTAAGCTTTGTACGCGCCGTTTTGATCGATTCATTGCATTCAAACTCGATTAACAATATTAAAAGGGTTCTGCAAGGACCAAAGCAGACGTGGTCAAATGGTGCAAGGCTCGGGCTCAATTGATGCCAGCCGGCTAAAAGCGTATATAGCCTGGCGTCCTTCATTTGGAAAACGGCGCTTTTTCTGTATACTAGTTCAATGCGCTGTCATAAGCTTCGTAGCTGTTAATAGTAGATATCGAGACCAAACATTTTGTTCAGCGGTAGCAATTCATAGTGTACGATCCCTTTTCATCAAACGCGTAATATCATTTTCCTCGACGTCAGCCTGGGCACTGCTACAGATTGTGGAGCAATTTTTTTAATTTTCGTTTTTATTTGCACATTATTGTTGTACGTAATCTAGCTTTCATGACCCGTGACAAACAAATCGAGTTGCGTTTCTGTCAAATTTGGCAGATGGCATACGCTCTAGCAAATTCTCTATGCCGATTTTTACAGGATGCTGCCTCTTTGTGCTGCTTATTCTACGAACGCATTTCGACTATAAACAGTAGATAATTTTTTTTGATAAACCTAGACAGCGATTGTGCCTTTGTCCTAATAAAATTGTAGAACATAACTAGCGAAAATTTCCTTCCACTCCCTTAAGTCTGAATGGAGGTATTTCCACAACTTCAACACATTTTTTTACTGCCAAATGTACGCTTTCGAACGACGCGACTCATATTATCGAAGACGCACGGCTTTACAGCCATCTAACTAAAAGAAAAAAAAACAATCAATAATATTAATATTATTATCGTTACCTTAAGGAGGAAAGAGAAATTATGGACGGTTGTGTAAGGATGGATATCGCTGGACGAACTTTTTACGCATTATGTTTTTCACGGAAGTACTTACTCGATTGTATTAAAAAGTGCTGTGAACGTTATAAACGCAATTCTGTTGAGCAAAAACCATAGACCATTGGCGGAAAACACATTAACAAACAATTGACCTTTTATATAACGAGAGTCTTCGACTCTAAACCCAAACGAGGCTATCGCAGTAGATGTCGACCAACGGTACTTACTGATCATAAGCGTTAGCCAAAATAAATACTCTACCAAATTGAAGCAAGTCTGTTCAGATGAGGCAAGCGGCGAAAGGAGCAGTCAACTCGATAGGCCTCTCTCGGTTTTTCCGACGTCACGGCCCGTAAGGCTTAGTAATTAAAGAAACGTATTTTTCAATCATACGTTCTAAAAAAAAAACTACCGAACAAGTCATATTAAAAAAAAGTCGTACGATGCAGTGCTACGGATTTACTGAAAAGTCAAATTTGAAAAGCAGGTCCCTCGAACGTAGAGCCCGAGCTACCCGGAATGGCAGCATGGTTGTGCTTTCATGTGAAATATTCGTTAACGCTTTGTGAGGCACGATTTCCTATTTAACCTCAGCAATTTTTTGTGTCGTTCAGTTTACAGTTTCGAATATTATATTAGCGCGTTATTATTATTATTATTGTTGCTTGTGCTCTAGAGTTATGCGGGATGCCGCTGCTTCATGGTGTTATTTCATTATACCTTGGCCGCCAACTACTGCTGGATTTTAATGGAAGGCTTCTATTTGTACAACCTCATCTTCATGTCGGTCTACGCGGATAATTCCAAAATCACCAAATATGTCACCATGGGCTGGGGTAAGTTGGCAACATTCAATCAACCAGTGACTTAAAAACTAGCTACATATGAACCTAAGGCTCACGTACCACATTTGTGTTACATACATTCATTTTTTTTTGTGTGTTTGATTTTTCCAGGCTTGCCAGTACCCTCCGTATTAATTTGGATCATCGTAAATGCAATCATGAGCAACACTGAGTAAGTGAACCCCTTACTGTTAATCAATCATCCGTCCATTATCCGGATTTGCATTTTTCAGTGCTTTGCTTAATACTGCCAGTAGACCATTCAAGCTACCAGCTTTCAAATACAGACCTGCCATATTTGATATCCCGTATACAATGGCGGAACGGCAGCTTGTCGCGTATAAACATAGCATCCGTTTCTACTGTATTCAAGCTCTGCTCCAACAAGTACCTAAGATTTTTAATCAGTTCAAGAGAAATTCGCAGAGCGACAAATGTTATTGTGTGTTTAACAGCACATTAAGTGTAACGAGTTTATGTATTAGCAACATCCGCGGTTTTCGTTAATACAGCAAGTGAGATAAACACTTCATGCGCATTATATATATTACTACTGTTCTGCTTACCTGCACGGTTGCCTCGAGTAAACAATAGTTGAATCGTTTTTAAAGGAACTAGGCTGAAGAGATAGAAGAATATCAATAATAGAACGTGTGTTTCACCAAGTCGAACTCTTGAGCAATAGCAAGCAGCAACAAATTTATATTTACTTTTCGTCACTTTTATCAACCTTCTCTCAACGTTTCTTGTCGTCAGAAATTTTCAGCTTTGGTATTGAACAGCCAGTTATTGACACCATCTTCATTCTCAAATGTACAGTTACGAGTTTCATTTCCAATAATTGGAACAGGTGGCTGCCTGTTGGCGTGAGAAAACTGCAGAAGGCCTCCCGCGCAAGCCCCTGCAGGGCAACTATAACGATGTTGGCCATGTGCGGCCTGCTATTGTCGTGCAAAAGAATAACTTTGTCTTGTCTATTTGACCTTCTCTGTCAAATAGCTTCGTTCCATAGGCGCAATTGGACCAAATAGAACCTCTGGTCCCATGACGGCACTTAATCTGTTCGTTCTATTCACGAGGTTTGTGCCAGCCGTTTTGCTTCGAGGGTGCCTTCAAGGGGTCCTCGTCGACTTCGGATAGTCGGGCGGTATGAGCACATTTTAGCTCCAGGATGCCATTTTTGAACGTTGTTAGCGAGCTTTTATCATTAGTCGTACGCATACGATTCGGATATTTGACTGCCTTGGCAGTTGTTTGACTTCGGCAAGAGTAAAGCAGGTGTCGAAAATGGCATCTTTCTTTGTCAGGAGCATTTACTTTTCGAGTCTGAACTTGCCCTACCATTTCACATATCATCGGGCAGCGGGATGATAACAGATTTATTCCACCTTCAAACTGTGTACGGAAATGTGAAAAGGAAGAATATATTTAAGAACATACTACAGTGACACCATTTGAACTACAATAGTTAGTTAACATATAACGCTACGTACTTTCGATCCCTAGTCGGGCGATTCCTCTCTCGCTAGAAGATGTTCAACAAGGTTTCAGGTAAAGCCCAATTCAGACGATCGTATTCCTGAAGTTATTACTTAGTTGAATATACATTATAAGATGAACATACTCATAATGATGGGTTGTTTCATTGATATAAATTGTAGTACGTATCGTTGACAGGCGTTGAAGCGGCGACGTCTCGTCCAACGTATCGGCAGCGATCGCATATGAAATTCATCGGTAGTGCAGACAACTTCTTGGACGTAAATACGTTCGCTCGTAAGGGAAAGGATATAAAACGTACTTAAAATGACTCTATACATGCAGTTAAGGAAGTAATGTGATCAAAGGGAAAACTGAAAGCATATGATTTAGCTAAAACCGCATGATACGAAGTGAGCTAAGTATATTGGGAATACAAACATAACGCACTGAAGTTACAATACAGAGATTTATTTTTTCTCTTTTTTAACTGAAAACGGCTTTCCTACTAGGTGAACTAAAGTGAACGGTGCCACTTTTCTAATGAGCACTAGAAACAAGAAGAAGGTAACAAAAGTATATGCCATGCAACAAATACACTACGTTTGTGAAGACTACACCTACCGCTGCTATACCGGCTGTTTAAGCATCATGCGAATGTGCGATTATCAGCCACTGTTTTTGCAGGTAACAGCGTTGCTATAAATATAATGTTTGATATATTGATTTTCGTCTGATCCTGCTAACATTTTCACAAATCCCATATCTTTTGATTATGTGGCATTCGGGTTCAGTTTTCGATTAAATATGTTTTTTACGTTTAGAATGGCCACGGTGCGAGTCTGTGGGCAGCTTGGCCTATAGCATTCATTGTCATATGCAGTTGTGATAGTGTATCGTTCTTAAAAGGCACACGTTCATTATATTTCAATTTAAAAAAAAGAGAAAAAAACACAGAGTAATATCTATAAAATCTCCTTTTCGAATATATTTATTCTTCAGCATTTACCGAAAACGTGTCTGGCCTGAGCATTTTGAAAGGGTAGAGACCTTTATCCGAAACCAAAACTGAATCGTTCGTATAGAGAAATAGCTCACGCTAATAATAATTGCAAACCCAACCGCCCGACTTTGCCCCAGGTCAGCTTTAGCATTGTGGTAATGTCACATCAGGCATAGTCCATTCAGTCAATAGCTATCCCGTTGCACTGCTGCATTATTGCACTACCTGTCTAAGACTATTCCATCAAATGATATATTTAGAAAATAAATTCCCTCTTAATAAGTTACTACTAAAATTAATTGTATTTTCATAGGGGGAATATTAGCTTAAAAATAAAGTTATAATTTATTAGGAGTTGAATGAAAAATTGAATTCTATTCTCTTGTTTACATCGGCCCATTCTGATAATGGAGGCTTTAATAGGGTTACAGCTAATTCAAGATGGGCTGCAGCTTGACTACCGACTGCCAGAGTCACAGCAAATTTTGTCAGACAGAGTGGTACTAGTTCTTTTATTTCATAGCTGGCCTGTTGTTACAGTTATTAAATTTTTATAATTAAATGAATTTATGGTTGCCATCTCTCAGGCACTCAAGAGACTCTTTATTCCAGTGTTCTTTTCCCGAGTTCCGCCACATGACACAAAACTGAACCCGTTCTTCCTATTAGTTACCCTGCTGCATTTCTACTATTCAGGTTGACCTCATTCTAAATTAGTCGGTTTTTGTCAAGTGCTGCTTTACTTCTGAGTACAATCTCCTTATGAATAGTTTCCTACGCACTTCTCCCAGTGACTTTATCCGTTCAAATAGTAGATAGCCTCCTCATTAAAAAAAAAGTATCTGTCTCCTGAGTGAGACTTCGAACCCAAGAGACAGAAAATAGGTCGTTGATGTCATCAATAGTAGATGGAGCTTTTGGCTACTTAACATTAATTTTTTTTTAATCTTTATAGAAATATCACCATCCGACACAAACGATATTAAACAACAAGTGAGTGCTCAACGGATGCGCAATTATATCATTTTATCTTTATGTTGAGGTTGAAAACCTAACATGAAGGCGAATAGATGACGTTCGACTTAAATTTGCAAATCGTTAATTCATCCGATACTTAAGACGTAACGTACGGCTTCCATTATCAAACGAAGGTTCGTGATCCTAGATCACCATGTGTTTTTAAACAGAGAAACACGTTAACTGCTGCGGTTTCATGGCAGCAGGTTGATTCGTCAGGCCGATTCACCGCAAACTTAAGGACTTTGTATTCATAGCCTAACAGTGTCTTCTCAAACTGCGCCACCAACAAAAAGAAACAATCTAACCACTTTCTGTACATCGATCCTAACCGTATCGTAAGCAATCACTTAGCAGACGCATTAATTTTAATATTATATTAGTTCGATCGTAACGGGTGAGCATACGTTATAGTAACCTAACAATGTTCACTAATCGCTCATAAAAATAGTACGACGATCCAAGTATTATAAATGTTATGTTGCATCTCGTGAACTTGAAACACTATGCTTAGCTTCAATCGAACGTTCGATCTAGCCTCTTATCAATTGTTTTCAAAGGAACGAAATAAAAAGCATTGTAAAAATAATGGCGCTTGCTATGAGGTGCTTTTGACCGACAGTCTCGAAATGAACTTCGAATTTTTCTAAATTGTCTACGGTTGTTTTTCAATGTTGCCAAACAATTAATCATTACAGTTATTCTTCGATTTCAGTTGTTGGGTAACGAGCCCACTAGCAGTGACATGGATTCTTCGTGGACCAATAACATTTTCAATTGTTGTAAGTATAACGAGAATCCAGATTGCTTGAAGCTTATCATTTATTATCTATAAATTTGCAGATTTAACCAACGCTATGTAGTTAGGTCGATAATACGTGTTTAATCTGTGAATAATCGAAGGAACGAACGAAGGAAGGGATAGTCATCGTCATGATGGTGTGCGCTCCTTCTACGCGCTTCTGAGCTAGTCGATCACTCAGCCATACTCGTATAATTACCATTCTAATGAACAGAATGGCATACGTGAGCTTTTTGGTACCACTGATATCTCCGTTATAATTTCAGTTAAACTTCTTTTTCTTCCTAAGGATAACTCGGGTGGTATTTTTGAAAATGTCCTCAGCATCCTTTCGGGAAAGTCGACATATGCGTTACAGGTGAGTTGATTAAACTGAATGCAGCTTTAATGGATAATTTAGATTAACGCCGTTCGGCTATTGGCGAAAGTTGAACTTAAGAAATGTTTCTTGAGTAAACGTATCTAAGTCGAAAATCATGCCTAAACATTATATGAAAAAGTGATAATTAACAAAAGGACAGGTTTAATTGTTTAGAAGACGGGATTCACGCCGGATGAATCGACTTCTAGCCAGTTCCACTTATAAACCTCCGGAAGTGAGGAGATACTTCACAGTACAGGTCGGCAATGTTTTTTTTTGAAGGACGACTATGTAACGTTAACGTAGAGCTCTTTGTAGATTTCTATCATGACGTACTGGGCCCTGAAATATTTTTTAGTATTGATCATTATCGTTTGCAGCCAATATAGCGTCCTGAGTATCTTTAAGAGTATACTTTATTAAGATAAGCTCATAATCTATTAAGCTGCTAAACACCAGCTCGGCCAATTCTTGACGAATACAGTGAATAGTGAGCAGGTCCAAGTGAATTCCATCACGTCATGGCGTACTACAATCCAGTGAGTGCAGGAAAGAGCACTATTAGTTTCATTATTTATGAAGCCGCATTAACAAGCGACATTTCTCTTCATTTAAACATGAAATATAGATAAAATTCACTCCGAAGCTGAAAATCGCCTATGTTAATTTAATTAGATATGTTTGATTGACTTCAAATTAACGACACGACATTTTACATAAGCTCGATTGTTTTTATTGAACACAATCGTATGAAATGTTCAACGGAACTCGTCTATCATCATCATTTTGTATATGCTACTGTTAACATTTCATATCTGTTTGGCTCTTGCGCGTAGGGACTTAACCGCTAGGGGTCCTTCAAAATTATTTTCGTCCGGAAGCATATGAACAGCAGCAGGTACTGATAATGGCAAAATTATTGTTCTTAGTATTACCTTCCTCAATGCTGAGTTCAGGTTAGGTTAGTATCGGCCGTACGAATATCTGGATGAACGAAACAGTTTTAAGGAAAAGTCCGCTCTATGAATTGTTGAATATGGTCTCGTGATGCCGGCAGTATACACGTATGACTTTGCATTTGCAATTTCCCATGAAGACGGCACGGTAGATCCTTAAAGGATCAGACGTCCAGAGCAGCTCAAGAAAGACTTTGAAACTTGTTTGAAGCTTTCCAGATAAGATGCAGATACAACGCACTAATCATAAATTATCTTTCGTGCTATAAAATTCTGCACTCTGTGTGTTAACAGATCGTTAATCGGAAATGTTATGTTTGTATTGGATACTTATGCAGGCTTGGCGCTGTAGAAGACTCTACTGTTATTACGATAATGAGGTCATTTTTCATATAATTTGAGTTTAAATCAAACGTTATTTAGTCCGATTGGATAATAGGTTCCTGCGGTCTTCTGTAAAATTTACCTGTCTTACTTGTCTGACGTTAACTTGTGATATACCGTTAGAAAATGCTGCAATATCACCTTGGAAGGATTCGTCAAAGGTGGATGCCTCAATTGGTAGGAAGTGCATTTTTGATATGTTCTATATATCATTTGTCCAGTGTACGATAATGTCACTGTTGTTGAAAACACTGTGCAAAAGTAGCCTGTCAAGTCTCAAAATCGTGTCCATGACCTGGAGGATGCCCCCGCTCTGCCGGCGGTATGAGTTTAATGACGCTCATCTAAAAGCACTTTTGAAGGAACACGGCCGACAGACCACCTGGCAACCGGCTGAGAAAATGGTCTGCAGCCACAAGACTGTTGTTAACCGTCTCAAGTACTTTAGGTTTTGCAAAAGCTTGGAACCTGGGTACCTCATGAATTTTCTGAATCCAACAAGGAATTACGGCTAAACGGTGCATCTCAACATAGCGTTCAATATTGAAGTCACGTGGCCGATTTTTACACGAAATTGTCACCAGTCATGAAAAGTGGTACCTGTAACTCTGCATGAACCAGACATCAAAATGAGCGGCCTAGGGTTCAACCGGACCATCATCCAAAAGCGATTATGCTATTGTATTTAGTGGGGCTGCATAGACCTGATTCACTGGTAATTGTTTCCTATGGACTATAAAATTAATCGGCACGCTTGTCTACTTCAGTTACATCAAGACAGCCAGACTATCTACAGAAGGCGCAACAGAAGAGATCACTTGATCTTGTTCCATGGTCACGCACGCCAAACATCGGCAAAAAAAGGACCGCGGGAGCTTACTATTCAACGTGGCACACAAGAAAAGCTATAAGTGGTACCATAACATAGAATAACCAAGATACCGAAAACTAAAAAAAAATATGGAATCTAGAGCTATATAGATTCGCAGAAAGAAATCCTTATACGTCATGAACGAAATGATCTTTTTATATTCCAGAAAATGGTTTCGATCGACGTTGTTGCTGGTTCCTCTTTTCGGGGCTCACTACACTATCCTTTTCATCGTATCGCTTATAGATAATGATCTGGTGCAGATTTACTGGCTTTATATCGATCAAATATTCTCCTCGTTTCAGGTATGTGCATATAGGCCGACATACCTAATATATGTAGATAGGCTTCAGTTTCTAATAAATGTTACAAGTTTTACGCCCGGTATTGCGTTTAAGTGTTGTATCAGATAACAGTAACCTGTAAAACCTAGGACAAGCATTTCGTTATAGTTTGTATTGGATTCAATTTACAAGATGGTAATTATTTCTGTTTCTGCGAAGAGTAGCAGAAACAAACCCATACTTCTAAACAACAATCTTAAGAACTGATCGCCATCTCAAAATAGAATGCATGCTTGCTTGCTTTGGTACTAACTGTAACCCTCAGAATTTTGGCTGAATTTTTCTCTATCTGCTTCAATCTATTATAAAAAATGTTTTGCTCCTAGAGACGTCATTCTAATAAAGTTATTTTTCTCAAGTGGTCACGTAACATCAACCTTAGGTACGGGTGTGTCTAAAATTGAAAACGCATCTACTCCACCTGCAAACCCCAATTTTTTTCATGACTGTAAGCCAATTTCTTCCAGTTGCATACTCACGTTTTTTTTTCACCGAACCCGCGGCATAGATTCGGCTTTTCATTTTTATATATTGGTTCTGCCCCAGATATGAACCACGGGATATCCACGAAAGGGCACTTGGCAAAACTGGGTCCATTTCATTCCTCCGCCGAAACCCGCACAGGGCAGGCCTATATTACAAAGTGTCAGCTTCGACGCCAAGTATTGTACGTTTCTTTCTTTTTGATCCGAATATCTCGCCTGGCTTATCTAGTTTTTTCCAACAGATTTATGAAACGGCATACCCCTTGCTGAAAATGACCCAGCGATAACTGCGCCGATATATATACAACTCACGTAAATTCCCACACATTACGATGTTTTTTTTTTATTTAAGGACTAACTGATCCCCCATATTGACCATAGAATAGATAAATAGAAATACTTATCCAAAAGTACTTTTAGCTAAAAGAGCAATGCAGTACGTAAGAAATATAAACACTTTTATTACTAACAGAGAGACAACTTTGTATGGCTACTAATAAAAGTATAGCCATATCTACGCGAAACAAACCTTTTGCTTACAATGTTCATCGTTGCAATTTCGCAGCGAGCTGGATTAACGAGCGACTCCTCTCAAATAGGTTGTGTGGGACTCGTAAAGCTTGCAACCTTAGGCAAGTTTATTATTATCTCTAACATCAGAATTATGTGGATTTTGTCAGTAATGTTAACGAGGGCGAAGAGATATCGTACCTTTGAAAAAAACTGGACCGGTAAAATAGGAAAAGTAAACATTTGTTTTGTTTCATACAAGGGAAGGCCACTGATGTGCTCGGTCTGTCCGTTTGGGTGCAGCTAAACTATTCATTTAATTGAATAGAACATGGTTAGCCGTACCCCCAACAGAGGAAAACCTTGAGCAACGCATTACACACGGGAAAGATGGCCTTGGATATAACCACAATAGAATACGATAAACGTGATTAAACGTAACACCTCTATAGATCTTTGTAAAAAGCTACCTCTATAATGGCCTATCACGTTAGCTTAGTATAGACAGCACGTATATTAGATGACTGAGAAAACGATTTATTAGCATCTACCTAAAGCATTCTAAATAAATGCAGTCAGTGGTTGGAGTAGCGCATTCGTTTTTAATCGCGCAGGTGTAGCACTAGGAACGCTTCAGTGTCACGCATCGGAAGATAACAAAGGACCATGATTTACGTATGAATAAATCAATAAAGCGTCGTTCAATGGTACCTTAAACTCTTAGTTTGCGGCCTGGTTAGACGACATAACTGGTCACATTTAGTTGTAAACAACGATGATTCTAGATTATGACGAGTATAGAAGTTCAGTTCTTGCCTATTTAAAATGGACTTCTGGCTATCTTTAGGTGGACAGTAGACATGTGGGCATGTATGTGCACAACAAGTAGATTTCGATATAGATATCGTGCCTAATGTCATAGTTACTCTCCCAGAGTCATCTCGCTAACCATATGACACATGTTAGGCAGCCGAGCCTAATATAGGATCTCAGTGTAGGGGGGTTATATCTAAGGCTTTCAGGAAACAACGTGCACTGGGCGTTCATATACGCTTAGTGACATAACCGTCCCGTATACCACAAGTCATCTTTTCCCAAGAACAACGATGTCTCGCCAAACGCAAAAATCTGTATCTAATCCACTTCCAAGAATTCAAGATGATGCGCCACCCCAAGAGTGTACAGACTTGGTTCCTCTGGAAAAAACAGTTATCGAAGGAAAAAATCCGGAAAAGACAGCTCCTGAAAAAATGGCTTCTAAAAAATCATGTAAGGAGACACCAAACTTAGGTCAAGCAGAAGCCGCTAATCAGAACGTCGTGGTTGCTGTAGAGGACCAGGTTCTGAAAGTATTGGCTGCGGCAACGAGCAGTCGGAAACATTCACAAGATCTCACAATAACGTCCGTCAAAGTTATCGATAACAGGGCTCAAACGCGAGAAAAACGGAACAAACAGTTTAGAGAGTCTGTTAAAAAGTCACTAAACACACAAAACTGGACTGCCGCCGAAGGTGAAAAGCAAGCGAGGACGTCATCCGCTGCTCGAAGTCATCAGGCGTCGAAGCAGCAGTACAGCCTTTCGAAATCTCGGCAAGCCCAGTCGAATACCGTTTATGGTGGATACTCTGAAGGTTGTCAAAATAGGTGCCTGGATTCAGATCTCGAAGAGCTGTCATATTTAATATCACAGGTATGATAATTAGCTCTTTTCATTTAAATTTACGCTGCAACACTTCGTGTTTCGGTGAACATACGTTATTACAGTGACAAAAATATGGCCGCCTACCTGTAAAGTAGTGATCAGAAGATGGTTTTTCAATAGTACATTGAATTGTATGTTGTTTGAGCCAGTGAGGCGAGAAACGTGCTATTGCATAATTTATGTTCATGTATGGGATTGCCTACAGACCTTTAATATTATTTACAGAAATCGCATCACAGCGCAGTAATTTCGCGCTAAGACTCTTTCACAGAACGTTCGCTGCATGCCATATTATAGAGAAAAAAAAAAAGAAAGGAAGAAAAGAAAAGAAAAAAACAAAAAAAAATAACTAGTAAAACAACCATGATGAATGTAAACTTTTTTTTTACTAAAAAACTTTAACAAAAATCACCTTACAGCGACATTTTCCTAGCCTCGTAATCATACGTGTATAATTGATTTGTCCACAGCGATACGTAACGGTGGACTGACTTTGTCGTTTGAAATTGCACACCACTATTTTTACAAAGGCTATGACGCACGTTACTAACCCTAAAGGAAAAATTAATTAAATTCTAGCGTTCATTTTGAGCACTTGTGAGTGTTTTATGTTTATAAATCAAAATACGACCGATAAATCGAGAACCAAACTATCCTAATGCTTAATGAAATAACATGGTAATCACCAAAGTAAGAGCGTAACGTCTTGTATTGTATAGCGTCAATGATTAAATCGCTACGTTAACGTCTTATCTATCAAACGTGCTTTTTGATTAACTGAGCTATAAAAATCGTTCTAAAATAATTTGAAATGTGGAGCAACTGAAATAGGCTCAAATGCTTGCCATTAATAGCTGATCGCATTGAGGACTGTCTGAGAAAAACTCTGTCAAAGATATCAATAGATTTTTCGAAACTTTTGTGATGACAGATGGAGAATCTCGAAAAATTGGTGGTGCGCAAAAGTCGAAAAAAGGGTCTCCGAAGTTTCGAACTCTCGCAAAGTCGGAATTTAATTGCCTGCGGCGGTGGCAGTGCCAACAATGACGTCACCGAAGTCGTTACGTCACCGAAAACCATTACGTCTGCTGAACGCGTATCTGCTAGCAGAACTACGCCGTCTGCCACTGCCGGCACCCCCAGGCCGACTAATGAGTCCAAACGTTTTTTAGAAACGGAATGATTGAAACGAGAACGAAAACTAACTCGTTGGCTATTTTTTGTTTTTTTTTTTATGCAAGTGCAAGAAAAACGTCTGCTATGCGTTTGCATGCACGAAATTTGCTAAGTAACTTATGCGTTGCGTTCTGTTGTTATCCACATTACGAATGTGCGTAGCGGTATTTCTGCTTCGTTCATATATCACATAATATTCACATGTTAGATTTACTATTTTACACTTATGATGTTCTAGCGGCTTTTTAGATTGCCAGGTTAGTTTGAGTAATGCACTTTTCAAAATATCGCTCTTATATACACCTTACGTATAGATACGGAAAAAAAAGCTGGCGGCGCAGTGTATACACAATTTTGCGGAGTCGGCGTATATACTATTTTCTGATTGAGCGGTTTCTATTATCGTTTGTTCAAAATTACAAAGGAACACGAAGGACAAAATTTCGTAGCAAATTTCCATATTTAAGCGTCTTGAATCTGCTGGCTCAATTAGTAGGTCTGAGCTTCCTTTTTCCAACGAGATTGTTTGCTTCATGTTTCAAGCATACAAAATAGAAAGTTATTCTATGCTAACGCATATTGCGCTACGTTATATCGACACAAGTACATACTCGATAGAGGGAACTTAGGTAGGTTAAGTTCCACGCTCCAAGACACCCAGAAGCTCCTATTACGCGTGAAGTCTGCTCAGTCATAGGGCTAACCGGTACCTTACCAAACCATTTTGTTAATATGCTTGATGTAATGCATGGAAAACATGTTTGGCAATGATGATTGAAGTGTACCGAGCTCTTCAATTATTTTCTAAAGAAACCCACCTGATATAATTATAGTATACACATAACTTGCATGAAACTGTCATGCAGGCCGATCTTTGTAGCGGTAGATCCAACAACGTAAGACCTAGAAGTAAATGATACTAATTGACTTCGCTGTCGCTCATTCTAACTGAGCATAACTTATCGCAACCCAAAGTTTAGCTTTCGAAATTCCCCAATATCAGCTAGAGCTAAGTAAATCCCTCCGTAACATTCTTTAGATTCTTATTTGTTCTTGTAAATAATACCACTGTTGTACCCTTGGTGGTTGGTATCATTAACAAGTTCTGAGTTATCCTACTAGCATCGTTTCGTAATAGCTCGGCCTAGCTTACATATTGTTTTTATGGAGGTATAATAAATATAAGCTCGGAAGTAACAATATACTACGTCGGATTAGATTTACTTTGTTGTCCTTAAATCACCTGCCCGTTTATCCCTGGGGTACACTCACTGGGATATCCTGACTTTTTTTTAAACTATGAATTTCACTGTCTATACCATTTCTATTTTACTATGATTATTACAATTATTATTCAGCCACAAATGACACGTTCTAGGGACTGTCTGTCGTTTTAAAACGTTTGAATTATCCTCATTGACAGTTAAGACACTTTAACAGTTAAGACAGTTAGCAGTGTTCAAAATGGTTCGTCTTATGGCTTTTATGAACTTGTTTAATTAATTAAAAGTTAAGTAACTAATTTTAAGTAACTAAAAATGTATACATTTTCTTAAGAATTCCCTACATCTTTATAAGGTATGTTAATTACTACATACCTTTTTTAGGTTAATCAGAATAATTTTCTAACATAATAAATAATAAACGACAATTTGGTAACTACAAGTAAGAATAGGAATGTACAGATAAAGTAGATCCGGTGAATCTACTGTTTAGAGCAACATAGGTCCTAGAATATAATACGACCAAGATATATAATTAGATAGATGCATATTACAATAGAACTAGACTAGTATGACCGAATCTGCTCGTATCTTGGAGACATAGGTTGCGTCGTACTTTAAAAAAATGCTTATTACACAACTTTTTCTTCAAAGGCATCGTGTAGTTATTCTAGACAGAACGACAGCTTCAAATGTAGCACGTGGTTACGAAAATGCATTGCTTTTTAGCCCCTGTCACTACAATCTACTTTGCAGAACTTGTGTACGTTTATCAAAAATAATGATGATTGTTGATAAAATATACTACTATTATCTACTTACTGGGTGCCATTTCTTAGGAAAACGTTCCTTTATTAAAGGGTGACACAATATAAAACCTGCTGTCATGCTAGAAGCGACGGTGAACTGACATTCGGACCGCGGATGAAGTTTTGTGTTCTATACTAGCGAGAAGCGGCAGGATAAGACTGACTACGACGGGTGGAGAATTTTCATAAACGGAATGCTATGTATATCGCATATGCCAAAGCATGTTAAAGGGCCATACCACCGCCAGTTGTGTTGGTAATAGCATTACCAATCCGTTCTTAACTCTGCGTAAAATCGAAGCTGTACATTACAATTGTCGCATCTTCGATTAACAGTGAATGTGCAAACAGAGAACACTCGTAGTTTAGATGTTTTTTTAGGTACACTAATAATAATGTAAACATTGCGCGATATTCTAGAAGTTAGCTTCAAAATAAAGAGTCCTAATTGTCAAGAGCCAACCGTTAAAGCATCTCCAAAGGTCTCGGCGGAGCCTATAAGCTACAAGTTCGGGTCCTGCAGAGGGAGGCATACTTTCGCTGGTCTTCGGCCTAGGTTGATATACTTACGTAACAAATAAAACACATTTTAAAAAGGACTTTTGAATGCTACCATTTTTATGACAATGAAAAGTGATTCTGTGGCCAGCCTCTAGAGATATGCAGAGGATTTAGACCTCTGGTGTAATTTTTTCTCTAGGTGTACATAAGAACCGATTATAGTGTTTTGAACGCCGCGTCTTTCCTAACGTGTGTTCAATAAGTGTGGGAAGAATTTCTACTTAGACTCAAGGAAAATTGTTAAATTTGGAGAGCACTAAAATGAACGATATATTGGAAACCAAGAAAAACCCGGATGTGCTTGGTTTCAAGACAAAGAGGAAAAATATAAATTTTAGTATAGCATATGTAGTATATGTATATGTAGCCAAAGCATGACGTATTTTCCAGAAAAAAATCCAACCTTTTTCGGGGATTTAAATGAATGAAGAATAAACAATAAGCGAGCAAAGAGTAAAAAGGTTGGATATTAAAAAAATTTTAGCTAATCCTCGAAAGCTTTCCGCTAAAGTTTGTTTGCCAAAGAATATTTGGCAATTTGGAAAGTGTTTAGGCTAGCTATACCGTTTTCCGCAAAAGCGTTTGTCAATTAGGTCATTTTATCGAATCGACTTCAGATAGATGTTGCATTATTATCACTGAAACATCGTATGACCAAATCAAAAACCAGACGTACAAGTTATTTTTTACATATGCGCTTCCTACTTTTTGAGTAATTTTAATAAAGTGTCGCGTACTTACTGCAGGCAATTTAGCGCCGGAAAAGTTGAAGTACTTCTAAAAAAAAATGACAATTAAACCACCCTATGTCTTCACTTTATTCCTCTAGCGTTAAGTAGATTAACCGTTGTACAAAAAAAGCTATAATTACTTCTATGGAAGGTACACCCAACTAGCAGCGCATGTCAATTCTGTTGTATGTTTGTATGACTTACGCGTTTTTAGGGATCGCTTGTTGCGTTGCTGTACTGTTTTTTGAATAACGAAGTGCAGTCAGAGGTCATTCGCCTGCTTCCACGAAGTCTGAAGGGCAAAATGTCATTTCTAACTCGAAGGCCGAGGACGTGCCAGTCATCGGCTAACTACTCTAAAAGAGATTCCATCTTGCCGCATGTCGTCAGGACTAAATGTATGTAGATACACAGATACTTCCACTTTCGGTATTGATTTAAATCAATCTTACAGCGTTGTAAGAAAAATATGAAATTTTTGAGTACGCAAACATATGTCTGATTGCTTTACTTTAGCTGACGTAAAAAACACAGGTAGTAGGTTTGCTGTTTGTCTAAAACCGTGTATGTCTTTGTCACGTCGACTTCTTTTATATTATCGCCTCAGTTTCTCAGTGTCTGCCAAGGCATCATTCAATGGAAGCGCATAATAGTAAAAGACCCATTTTGTCGTCTGCGGGGCCCGGCGCACATACAGTAAGTTCCTTTTACCCAGAACTAGCGTAATCTTTCCACAATTCTGGTGTCAATTCGTTTTGCGAAGAAACGCCTGATTCTCAAAAACAAATTGCGGGATACGAGAGACATTTTTCCCATGGAACATAACGGGGAGCTTGTATGAGTCTCAATGTACCGGTATTGTCCCTCTAGATATTTCTAGTTTTCTCCAGTGCCTGATCGCCTTCGCTTACTTGCCGTATTTTATTGCAAGGCCAAGTTTAAGGTTTAACGTTGGAGACAGCATCAGTAAGTTTATTTTTGGAAAATGGTATAGAACGACAGGTGAAATTAAAGCGAGAAACACCATACTAATTCTAAGAGATTCATATAACGTTAGGCTATAAATTCTGTCAGCTTTAGGTCATCACTAGAGACATATTGTGTTATTGACTATAGATACATCACCCTGCGACATAGAATTGTGTTTCTTCTGCCTATGTCGCGGTAACCTGATTTACCTTTTATGGCCAAAAATCTAGAGCCCACTATATATATTTAGCAGGAGATTTTCAAATCAATTATATCGAGCCGCTCAAAGCCGTTCGATGTAGCTTTCCCAAAAAGAAACCATAAGCACGCTTCTGATACGAATTTGCACAATGCTGACAATCGAACGGAAAGTAAAAAGATATATGGGGCCATTAGACAATATATGTGGAATGATTTATTCTCAGGTTGTCTTTCCGGTTTGTAGATCTACACAGTACGAACGTTGAGCATTTCTAAATAGATGCTGAGAAATAAACATATCTTTTTGGACACTTGTTCAGTGCTGTGTCGTATTCGAAAAGCGTTTACCTTTGTGATTTATATGAAAACCCATTTTTAGATGAGCGTCGGCAACCAATGCAGGGTGGTTCAACAACGAAAGAAGAACTGGAGCAAACCTGTCTTTGCTCTCTAGATAACAGGAGCCCCCCTTTGAGAGCAGCGAACGCCAGCCTTCACAAGGACAAACAAGGTCATTCGAATGGAGATGTAAGTGGGGGTCGACACGAGTGCCCGCGCGAGAGGACGTGCATTGAGTCGGGCATCTGAAGGGCTGGCTACGCACGATATTGCCGTTTGGATTTTTTTTTTTTATTTGAATGTCATTTTACTCATTGTACTGTTAACTGTAAGAAGACCATATATTCGGATATAAAACTTCGTTATCAGGCAAGATATACGGAAACGAAGGTTTCACATGCCAGCTCTTCGATCGAACCTCCCTCTTCAATCCGAACTGCACGTCAGGGTGTATCCCATTGGGTTCGTGGCAATATATTGCAGCCAGGTAGTACATATTAGCCGTATAAGTAGATGCAACTGGCGGTGTTTGATGACGGAAACAATTTCTACGGTATCGCGCTTGATGTTTGTATCGCAACTTTTGTATAGCAAATGAATACGATTCAAATCAACATAATGTTCTGCTCGGATACAGCACTAGAGATCGAAAAACGATTGCTTGATTGAACCCACGAATACAACTTGCCATTGCGGATTTACAAGAACTAAACGGCTGTAATGAACATTACCCCGCAGCACCCTCACGCGGTGTCCATCTGGTTGAACTTCAGTTACTTCGTCTGACAGAAAGTAATTCCTCTTGTCTCCTCCAGGAGCTGTACTACATGTACCCATGCTTAACACAACGACATATATTTATTGCACGGAGCTAATTTTTAGACTTATAAATTATGCGTATTTACCATGACCTACCAAAGTCCAAACATCCAACACCTTTAAATAAATAGACTAGAAACACCCAATTTTCCATTATCTATCTAAATGGTCCTATGTTTTTTGTTAATCGTAGATCATTGCAGGCGGATGATATGGCTATGTGCAAACGGAATAGAATTATATGCACCCCATTAGAAATCGTTGTGGATCAGCAATTGCCGTAAGCTAGTGAGTTGTATAGAAGGAAAAAATTTTTAATTGGCAGGTCATTATCTAAATTTTGTTGGTGTACACTTCGCATAGAAATATTTTTTCGAAAATGCACCGAAGCCCCAAAAGCAATCGCTTCGTTTCTGGGCATACCCACTTCATTATTAACGATCATGAAGTGTCAGTGTCACGTGCCTTATGCTCTAGCATGTGATCAGCGAATATATATACTGAACCTCTAGTTGTTTGGTCAACTGTATTTTAGGCGGATAGAAATAAAGCTCTTGTCACAAAAAACTGCTCTTCGATGGGCCGGGTTATTTGGCCTGACTGAAGTGGCGCTGTGACTTGATCGCCCTGTTCATAATCTTACTGGCCTCACGTTATCTATGAGCAGGTCGACTTCAACAACACCAAAATGTCGTTTGTGTTCTTTGGGACGCTATGATCCATTCGCTATTCAGTTTTCACTAAGAGCAAACCGTTGTTAAACCGCTCGACGGCCTCCTGACACGAGTGACACATGAAATTCTAGGCAGATTTATGAGGCACACTTTATATATATACACACACACACGCCAAAGAGCCCCTTGACCTTTGCGCAGTTCGATATATTTACTGATATTATGATATGATCTCAGTCGGTTATTGACAGGCCGTCTACTATCATAGGCATCAAAATTTCAGGCAGTCGGATCGTTTTTCTTGTTTTCAACAACAGTCATACAGTTATGAAATAATATACACTATTTTGAACATAAGTACAATGGTTTAGCAATTTGTTTTTACAGGTACATACTTCAATAGTGTTGTGCAATGTAATAAAGTCGCTGAAAATTTTCCACGTGACAGCTGACGCAATGACCAGTGTGGGATAGTATAGCATTGCGTATCAGCGTGGCGTCTGTGTGAGAATGTATTGGACTGCTGAGGACGTGAACGCACCTAAAACAACTTTGCTATCTCAGTAGACAGATGTCTTATTAAGAGATTCAATAGCTAACCGCGATTAACGAGTAACTAAATTGAATTCCCTTACCGTACCTATGCAATTTGCTCTGACCTAGATTTTCCGATCTCACTAGCTTTACGTGTTACAGAGTATCGTCTATCACCCAGATCATGCGTGAATTAATTACATAACAATTCGTTGTTACTCTAGTAAAATTACGTAATATATGTAATGATTTGATCCGCGGACAATAAAGCAGGGAAGTGCCTTGTGTATAAGAACGGGTCACGCTCTAAACGCGGATTGCGAGGCTGCTAGATAGCTGCTTTCACGCATGAACATAAGCAAAGCTGCTGGTTTTCCCTTTAGAAAAAGGAAGGAAAGAAAAAAGCAAGTATACGAACCTGTCAGTTCGGAATGACCCTAAAATCAAAGACAAACACGCTCATTTGTTTGATTTCAAGCTACATAAAGGTTGTTTGGTGCCTGTGAACTACCATCAGAAGCGTTGCAAATTACGCGTAGAGCCAATAATAGGTTGAGCACTGATACAGAATCTTTTAGCTTCTATTAACACATTAGTAGGCATCCTCCGTGATTGAAACTAGTACCTTATTGCTCAGTTAATTTGCCAGACACTTGGGCATCGTTGTACATATGTAGAGTATTATCGAAAAGTAATTCACCGTGTATATAACGACGCATACACGCATGTTCATACACAGATCATCAATATATAAGAGTGAAAAGTGCGCGGAGTGATATCAACACGTCTACCTACTCCTGTCTGAGCACTAAAGAATTACAAAGTAACATAGATAGATCAATATAAATAGCATTTTATCCTCGATAGAGTAATATAAAAAAGGATAAGCTACTCTGGTGGGGCAAAAAAATTCGCACGTTTTTCTGGTTGCAATACGCGACATCTTTAGGCTCTTTAAACGGATACGTCTCGCTAATTCAAGGACTACCACTTCATTTGTTTTTATGAACAGCGCAGTAGAATTTCCTGTGACTTTGTAATAATGAATAAACTGTTTTCGAACACCTGGGCCGCCTTGGCTTACGGTAACTTTATACAGTGATTGTTCGCTTTTTATGTTAGTGCTATGAACTTAAAAACCATTTTTTCATGGAAAGAACGTATGCTAGCCCTTGAAGGTCGCGACTTGAATCTAATGTCGCAAACATTTATGTTATTAATAGTAAATTTGTTCGGATATTATCGAAGCGGAGTGAAGGCTGTGCCAAAAAACTTTCGCTCTAAACATAATGAACTGCTCTTAGCATTTTTCTTACTTTTAAAAACCAAGACGCATTCCTTTCCATGGCCAAGACTTAAGTGAAAATTTTGCTTGCGTTATACCTAAGCACTCTTAGATGAAGTTATCATCTCATTATTTATAAATAAGTTTATAAATTTAGTTTATAAATAAGAAACTTTATTACTAAAACGGAAAGCTCAATTGTTACTTATTTTTATGTAACATGTTATTTATGACCTTTTATCGTTTGAACTCCAACTTGTTCAATTCGCTGCTATAGAAGTTTTTTTGGGCACGAGAATTTAAAAACATTCGGCAGGCAGCTTTAGCTTGATTTAACGCTATTAGCGAGAATTTTAATCTGTGGTGCTAGTTTGGTGGATATGGGTGGATAAAAAACCTCCAAATGTACCTCCCGCATTTTTTTTTCCCGTACCATGATTTTTGTCGAGCGATGTCGCGGAAGAGAACTCGTCAAACTTTAACCAAAAATCTTGGTTGTTACTAGTCTATTCCTTTACTTTTCCGATAGTTGAAAGCACATTTCAGTTGTAACTTACCAAGCAGGGCTCGTGAAGCTGTAGTAGATAATACCTGTAGTCAACGACCAAGTACGTTATGAGCTATTTGCTATATATCTAGTTTAAGATAATGTCCTGCCACTTAAATAGCATCCACCCACAGATGTGACCATGCGTAAATTTTGCAGCAGATACATTTCTGATCTTAACAAGCAATTCAGGTACATAAACAGCGACATCTGTTGGGCTAGGCCAATTCAGTGTTTCAGGTTTTAGAGAACTGAAAGGAGATAGGCACACTTAACTGTACCTAATAAGAGTTTGTACAGCGCCTCCATAAGCGCGCAATATTTGACAGTGTAATTCAAAAGATCATAGTTCTTTCACAAAATTCCCAGAAACTGAATACTCTTACTTGTTATAGGTCGTGATTTTCAATAGCGAGAGAATATCTTCAAATGTAAACGTTTTTATATACATACATGATTTATCGTAATAAGGTAGCTTTACTTTTTACATTGCAACGACAATATAACAAACTTAGGTACGGTCGTACACCTAAGACTGGTAGTCTTAGGTGTATAGCGGGAAAGGACTTTGCTTTCGATTTCTAGACTGCGCTTGTCTACTTTTCAAGTCTACAACTTCAAAGCATAACGATTATGTATGTCATCAAGCTTTTCGAACGTTTTATATGTTTGCTTAATTATTCCAGCATCCTGTCAATATAAAAGAAAAATCCAATGACCCTACGAGGTAAAGGAGAGGTGGTTTCCTGGATATACTTCTGTTCTGTTGCTGACCGAACTGCAATCTTAAAC
>NW_019214209.1:89634-132094 GCF_002532875.2 Varroa jacobsoni | reverse complement strand
TTAAGGCCACGTCTCGCTAAGTGCCATGTAAACGACAAAATATAGTACTTCTAAACGTTCTACGCTCAAACAAACGTCAGTATTACATACACTGGCTCAGCTGACAATGCTTGTTCCTCATTGCTTTTATAAACCTATAAAGTTAGACATGGTAACTGGGTTGCGGAACCAATACGAGAAGCTAAGCTCGAAGATAATACTATCTTGCCATGCTACGAATTTTTATTATTAACCGTGAGGTATTTCTATTTTCAGCAGGTGTTTTTATAGTATTTAAAATGACGTGGCTTCAAGTGGACGTAAGTAACGAAACTGGCTGACCTACTAAGGCACAGCTTATATAGTAAGAGCATTGTTTTTTTTAGCTGTCTTAGATTTACACTATATCAATTCAGAACGTTATTAGCCAAGGGCAATGACATTCGTTCTGTGTAACCCGTACGCGTATGTTCCCAATGACGACGACGACGGCGGCGACGAAGAATCCATTGTTATCTCCGCCTGTATCTAGTTAATTTAAAGTGAATGAAAATTTTACTGATTCTGGAAACCTGACGAGAAAAATCATCGAGAAGGTTGAGGCCGTTCAATAAGAACAAAAGTTTTTGACTTATGAGCTATCCGTTATCCCTAACCGTTATAGAATTAGCGTTTCATTGCATTTTCGAAGTATGTATAACGGCGACGTTGATCATACCAGCTCAGGCAGATTAGGGCCAGTTGCCATTGGAGTAACTTCCGTTTCATCACTGGCAAATTGGCTCATCAGCATTACCACCGCTTAATTTTCTTCGCATCAATTATTCCATCACTTTGGAATGAGCAACGCGAAAGCAGATCTGCATCGTTTAGCGACATTTGTTGGCAAAAAGCGGAAAGATAATCCGTCTTTAAATAATCCTGGCCCTTTAAAACTTTTTATAAAAAGTACACTACTAATTTACTTTCTTTTTTTACCTTTAAACATGACCTCTACTTCAAAAGGATTAGGCTTGATCAATGTTTAACACTAGGAGACTTCAGATCACTTCAGCAGCTCATAGTAACCTATCCCAATGGGTAGAAGCTTGTCCTAAACGGTAAAACATTTTGAATTCGCCTACAGAAAATTTTCTTTAAAATTACATTATTGCAATGACGAGAAATAGGGAGAGTCAATATTGATCTTTTTTTTTTGTTTCGTTTCAGTAAATATCTCTTTAAATTCGTCGTTAATCTATTTAACCTTGAAGCCACACACAATGAACGTTGATCGATCTGCACGTTACGTTACGTTACGGTGTGGTTATCTTTAATTAAGCTAAAATCAATTGGGTACAAACTCTCTCATCTGCCTTAACGAGAACGTTGCGGTCATGTGATTCGTCGCTTATACAATGTTGCTAAAGACAATACTGTTCTTAAGAATTGCGGAACACTTGACTACCGCTATGGCGCTGCGATGTTCTGAGGAACGTTCCTATTGTTACTTGCTTTGGCCGATCCTATCCTATCTTATCTGCGTTCGAGAATCTTTTACAGCATCTGTTAGCAGGCGGTATTACGCAGATGAGCTCTTGCCGTTAGGCACACATCCATTACCGTATCTTGGATCAGCTCTGAGCAAGTTTTCCGTAACAAGCACCTTCATTCTCGTTGCTTTAAACGAAGTACGCTTTCAAACCATAGGCAACAAATAGTTCAGGCTATCTTTAGAAAATCCAACTTTAATGCTTAGCCTAGGACTTGGTAATGCAGCCTATAGTAATTGGGCCTAATAAAAATACGGCTTTATTGACGAGACAAATAATGGTACCATGATGATCGTCTGCTACGTGCGTATCTTCGGTCTGACCTCGGATCGCGGTCTGAACAGAAGCAGGAAAACTAGAATGTACCTAACCGTGCCAGGGCTTCTCGTTTGAGTAGCCTAATATGCCCGACATCTCAAAACACCGATAGTGCTCTTTTTGCTCCTCAATGTCACAATTGGTCGCTAGTGTCGGTTTTGATTAACCGATATGTTATCACTGCGTTGACACTCGAAAGTGATGATATTTTTCAAATTACCACGGCACACGTGATCTTGTAGGGCAGGAGGCAAGCTACTAGATACTACAAAAAGTTAGTATATTGTTTGTACCTTCAACGTTTGAACGATACCAAGTAAAAGAGCGAAATCCAAGCTTGATATAGATGCTACTAGATGTTCGGACATCATTTGACTCTGCCATTTTGAAACCAATCTTCTCTTGTTTACTGTTGTCATCATACCGCCTGTTCTTGGTCTGCTTAGGTCAAAGGGCAGGATCTTTTCTGCATGGGCATTTTCTGTGGCTCCCTATTTATTTAAACGGTATGCTTCGTACGGTCCATAAAGGTCTCACTGGTAGCACTGAGCCAAGCTAACATAGTGACATTTCACAATCCCATAAGAGCGACTGTTTTATTGAGGGTTGGCCTCTAATTTTCAAACGCTTTGCGCAGGTTGTATCATATGATCACCTCTAGCGGACAACTATGAAATAGAAATTTCGCTTTTTCGGAGCATCAAACTCCGTACAGAGCTATTCACGTCATCTGGGAACCGAACGCACCCGCTCAGGTTCATCGGAAAGATGACAACAGATTGATAGGTCACAGTGGACAAGTCGGTTAGTGTGGCTATACAACTGGCATCGGGCATTAGCTTTATTTATAGGCTTTATAAAATTTATATATTTTTTTTTATTTCTGTTTCAGGATTTATAGGCTGAACGAACCGGCTCATATGCACGAAATTTTCAAGATATGCCAAACAAACTTCGACCAACATATACTGCTAAACGACAGAAAAGAAAAACACGCTTTTACTGCGCAGATGGCGATTCACCCTACTATTTGACTTGTTCATAAATATATTTTTTACGACATCACACAAACTATATATCTAGCTAGCGAGCGAGAGAGGGAGAGAGAGAGGGTTGCTTTCGTCTGAGTAGTAGCGTAATTTATGCGAAGCAAATTGGACGTGAATAAATGTTGTTGATAAGGCAAGCCGGCAGGACAACGTAGAAGACAAAACCCGCGGAAATGGTCGCGAAGGATTGCTTAGATATTCATGACAGTAGTTAAGATATGCAAAGATCTGCTTGAAACTGAGGCGTTGAATCAACGTCGAGAAATTGGTTAGGACTTGAGCAGCATAAGGATATAAATGGCTATTGTTTTTAATGGATAGTTACGGGGAGATGTTTAGGATTTGTGTTCGAACGAATGAAACACCGTTCGTGTTTGACTGCGAATGTTTTGGATTGGGAACGAAAAGAAACTTAACGTGGCCGTTTGAAATGATTGTTCATGATACGGCTGGAACAACAGTTTCTATTCTGTGAATCTATCAACAACAACAACAGTACGACACTCGTTTCGCACAGATCTCCTCGTACTCGAACAAATAATAAAATACTATCCTTCAGTTGAGATTCTAGTCGTCTACGTAATAATGGAAATTCTCACCAAGACTGTAAAATCTGTATATAATATTTAATACATGTGTCAATTATTTAAAAGTATCTCGTTTGGTTTCACCGAAGAATAGCCTTGGCATCGCCGGAGCTTTCGGTGTTAGTTGTTGCGAACCTGGATCATTAAAAACGACCCTAAGGCTTGAGGAATCGATTAGAATAGGCACGCCCATATATCTAGCCCGTATATCTATTTCACTCTATCTACTGCTAGTCACGATGACTTATATGCACCCTCGACGTTTACCGATTTGTTTCCGCCAACATTACGTCGTAATGTAAACAAAGCGTGCATCGGGTAAGTCTACGGGTATTGTGTTATCTTCTCGTTTCTCATATCGACGTGTTGATCCCCGGCACAATGAGTAACAGCTATACTTTAATATAAACTATCGTAAAAAATCATTTGATGGTTACCAGCATACACACTAGCCTTGTAGTGCCTACAAGGGATGTCCCAGCCGCGTCTAACCGAGCTCTCCAATTTCTCTGCGAGGCTTCCATTGGCCCTTCTGACTAAAGCCGGGACTTTTGGAAATGACGCATATCCTTCTACAAACATAATTCGAATAGCCTGATAGTGTGTTTCTCTTATCTTCGTATCACAGTTCATCTGTTCATAGTTCTAAGCTCAAATCCTAACCCTGAATTCGGTTTAGGACCATTTAAGACACAAATCTAGCATACTAACGATAACCCATCTTGTGACTGTTAAGTTAGCTGCCCACTCAGGTTGATAATCTCTCGTAGACGTTGTTTAATGTCGTAGCGTTGTCGTAATGCCGATGTTGTTTTGTCGGCTTTTTTTTTCCCAGACTGGCGAATAGCATTGTAATATTGTAGGAACGACTACTACGTTATCAAATTCATGTGAATTCTATATAAATGAACGAATCAGTTTATGACGTCCGTACACGCACTTATGGCCGTATTCGAACGATTAAACCGGATCGGCGTCAGTAACTAACAAATCCCTCAGAGTTTGCGATTTAGTACAGCAACCGAATCCGGCACGCCGGGCGCTTGAATTTTTCGTTTTCGTTAGAAACGTATTACATCTCTCTGCTATCAACTACCACACAGCTGGTAACTGGCTCGGAATAATTTGACGCGACCAACAGCGGGCTGGGTTTACGTTTAGCAACGAAACGGATGGGCCCGGCTGACACGTTTGTCAGTGTAATCTCTCTCGACTGGACTCGCATTGATTACAATGTCAGCAAACTGTAGCCAGCAATTCGAGAAGAGGCTTGCGGCTCGTTTAGGGTACGCCGACCGACTCTGTGTGTAGGTTTAGAAAATTATTTGATCTGCTAGTATCTCCTTTGGAATGACCCCAACTTGAATCATTGTTTAACTGTTTCGCTGTAGGAGACAGGTTGGATGATGTCTGGGTAGAGATACTGGCCGAATGTAGGTTTCCAACGAACTTCCAATTGACGAACGAAACAAATGTGTGGAAAAATACATTCGGTTGTATAATATCATACGTTACTTTGGGTTAAGAGACCTCTTAATAAAACAGTATATTTGTTTCTAATTTTATTGTCTCTAATATTATTATTATATTTTATCTAATATTACTATAAATAAGTTAACTTCTGCCAACCTTTACCCATCCAACGATCCAAATCGTCTACGCAGTAGCATTCAATCTATTTAAAATCACTGTCACACAGTTCCGTCAAATGGTAACAATGTTAAAAAATAAACTAAACTATAACGACAATTTGTCCCCTGGACAACGTCGATAAGCCTAATAAAGCATACTCACCCATCCGAATTTTTCCTTAATTTATGCCCTGTTTCTATTATCTCCTCACCCATTTATGTGTCGTTAATCATACACGTCTAGTCGACGCTTCCCGTTTGTCAACACAATTACTTTTTTATCGCAGTCTTACGATTGAATGTGTTAATGTATCTGCCCGTTTAACTTGACGTGAGTGGTAAACTGAGGTCTGCTACCCAATATAATGGTTCCCTCGCACAAAGCCAGCTTGCGCCTTCTTCTCAACTACAGCCTCGATATTCAGCCGGTCCCATCATATAGATGTGAGTAGATGCACGCAAGTAGGTTGTATATTCCAGGAAGATTTCACAGGGTGCCCGCCGAATATGACACGAGATAAGGAAGGGTAAAGAAGGACCGACCGAAGTAACAGGTCGACGCTTTATCTAATGGCTCTTTACGTACATGAGGGTCAATTCGGCTTACATCGTATGCTAATCTTAGCGATAACGCCGATAAATTCAACTTCCTTAGGTGTGAAGTCTGAACACTAAAATCTACCATCGTCTACATATGATCAAATGCAAAAGAGGACAGAGTGAACAACTTTATATCGTGTGTTTCAAAGTCGCAGTGACTATTGCTGGAAAGTGAAGCACTTGTTGGAGAACTAATCATGTTCGATGAGGTTCTTTGTTTAATCCTGTCACTGCTCAACCAATCGGCAAATTGTACTCTAAACCTTCGAGAGCATGTTTTCACGCTTTACGTTCTTCAGACTAAGGTCATCTAAGTATCTGAAAACTACTGGCCAACTCACTAGCCGACCTTAATTACAATCTAATAAGGTTCTGTATATCGTTGAAATTTGTTTAAACTTGATAGAATATCGTTTCAATGTCGTGACAGGAAACAAACACTTTAATGAATAATTAAATCGAATTATTACGCTATGACAGTTCCCGTTGTCTTTGTGCTGTAGCTTCGTCAGCTCGATGTTATCGCAGCGCCAATGAAGCTTATTTACGACCGGACCAATGGAGTGTCAGCCGTTATTAGTTTGCCATCGTCCTGATTCACTCTGCTGACCTAGTGCCGAAGTCCTTGGCCCCTGACGAAAAAGTCATTCATAAAAGCCGATGTTACAGTTGGGCCTAACCATCTATTAAGTTCCGTTACCTAGAGAATTTAAATCAACAAAATAATTAAAAGTGACATGATCATGCTTAAAATGCAGCGTACTGCTTCATTCAATTTTTTTTAATCTATAATTCTATTGAGCTATTATGGTGATGTACGATGAGACCCCACTCAACTCTCGCTTTATCTTTAGAAATTATCCTGTTTTATTACGATTTATTCCCACTTCAGCTGATATACGAGGTAAACTATTGATCTGTGTTCTCAGCGGGCACTCGCTCTCAAATCCGTGTTTTTTCTGAGCTTCGTTTCTTTCGCATGTACGAAGCTTGGCCACTTGTTCCCTACCACATTTGAGAAGCACAATGATTTAGAAACAAATAGTAACAGAATTACCTATTGTGCACGGTGCGGTCCGTTTGACGCTACTACGTTCTGCCAGCCCCGATATTAACATAACAGAAACTGGTATAGACTTGGGTTACGCGTATGCAAGGTTCAAAATTTATCTGTTAATTTGGTATCGCATGCCTATGAGGTATAATTATAAAATAACTTTAGTTTTTTTTGGTGGTGGTTTATTAGGATTAAAGGACACTGACATAGGATGAAGAGCTCCTTGTTTCTAATCCAGTTAGTACGTTCGCACAACAAATAGATCAATGAACGGCCCGTAAGTGATTCCACAGGAGACAAGGTGCGGGTCTATAAAGTATTAATGGGTTTACGTTCTGGGTCTCATGTCGCAATTGCAGTCTTTATATCCTACGAGAGATGTGTATTAATTTCAGAGATGCTCTTATAACAAGGTATACCTGTGTAGTACTGTCATACGTTTTATTATCGTAAGATCGTGACTCACAGTCGATTTCATTTGGCTGGCACGCTAATTAGATAGCATCCTGCATGTTAATCACTGCTGAATGCATTTAGCTCTTTGGAGCGCAACGATGCCAGGACGCCTTAAGAAAATTCCGAGCCAGGAACCTGACGAAGGCTCGGGTGGTCCCGCATCTCCAAGGCATGCGCCTCGCCAATTTTATTGCAAGCGCCACTAAATGCACCACAGAAAAATGTTTTTTGGCCCATATCGATATTTTTATCCAAGATCGTTCAAAGGAGACATCAAAGCGGAAAATTTCAATGTAAGCTTTTTCAAGGAGACAGATCCAAAGGGAAGGTTTGGTTTTTCTACCTAAAAATCGAAATAGTAAACCTCTCTCAAGCTCTACCATGCTTGTGCTATTTTCCCCATGATTCATTTTCACGAAGGCACTCCATTTCTGTTTATAAGGTCTCGACAGGGCATCGATGAATCACCTGCAAAAATAGACACACAAAGATTGCCTGCGGCATCCGAGCACAATAACAAGAAGTATAGCATATCGAAAATCTTATGGAACAAGTTCTTCTGAGGGATTCTTCGACATGAGGAAAGTGCAAATCATGAGGAAAGCCGTTACTGCGATTAGATTCGCCGTGAGCTTATCTTCACTGTCATGAATGCCGATGAACGGATCAATCGAACGGTTGAGGTTTGGCCACCCCATCTAGTGCTGTCGGAGTACGATCGCGATACCAAGCAGCATGACTCAGGGCCAGCCGGTCTGTAAGGCATTATAAGTTACGCACTGTTTATGTGACCTTTTACGAAAAGTGCCAAAAAGCGCTCGAAAGACAGGTGGTTGTCATATTAAATATATATTTGCCTTGCCATAGGTTACTATGGTCACAAAGTGCCGCACGATGAACGAAAGTATAATTTTCACTCTCGGAAAAAAATAAGGCACAGTAGAACTAGGCAGCCTGATCGAGCATATCTTGAAAAGGCACCTTGATAGAGGTTGACACGCCTTGACAGCGCTCGACGAAAGCGACGCAGCCGCTTATCACGATGGGGATCGAGGCAAGATGTGACAGTGAAGGAACACAATGATATTGGATTATTCGGTCAGATCGAGCAGTACTGAAGATAGGAACGTTGCGTAGAGATCGGATACGGCCAAGCAAAACAAACATAAGTGCGTTTCTTAAAACTGCGCAATACTTCAGTGTTGATCCGGTTTTGCACAACGCCAAGAATGAGCAATGAAGTCTCAGGAGGGAGAAATCTGCTTGGGTGCATATCAGGCCTTGTACGCATGGGCTCCAAGTGGGTAAAATACAGCTGGCGTATAGTTCGTAGAGAACTGAAATGTAACGTAATTTACCTAATGCAAGTATTATACCATAAGATAAAACCGCACTGAAACACGTATTTCCTAAAACGGAACCACATAATATACGCCCATCGAACCTGTTATATCTATTAAAAATTAATATCACGTAAAAACAAATACGTTTGTGATAATTGCGTCTGTTCCGCAATTCGCAGATTTGCAGAAAACTCACGTTTGCTGTTATGCTAGATATCCGTCAGTATGTATATATATATAACGCTTAAGGTCAGTTTGCGAACAACGTGGTCGTCCAGGTAATTACTTGACAAATACAATATGGGCAGTATAATATCTATACACGTTAAACACACAAACGGTGTACGCATATTTTACGCTTGCCGTATAAACTAATCGCATAAAGTTTTACCCACACGTTTGTGAATCGGCTTTTCACATGCAATCTTCTCAGGATTCAACAATTAGCTCATCTTTAACTAAATGTTTCACTACTAGTATGAGCGGCAATAAAGAAAATCCATTAAACCTCCTCAACAGATACCTTTGGACACCTTTTGGAAGATTATTCCTTCCCAAATGATTGATTTCCGCGGTCTAGACGCGTTAAAGCATCTCCTTTGCTTCATGATACTTACTCCCTTGTGTTCGAAGAATGAAGAGTTATTTGAATTTCTTTGCCGTTATCTAAAAATCGCATTGTAAGGGTTGTCGAATTCGAAAGGTTGTCGGAATTAGAACGCTTCCAAAAACAACCAATGGATTATTTCGACACATTTGACTACATGTATGTACCTGCTTTTTAAAAATGCCATTAGTTGTGTTAAAGAAAAGTGAGCACTTTGTTGGCTCACGCGCGTTTGACCAGTCGCCAGACCGGGTCGATCCAGACCGAGGTCAGATTTAAAATTTAGCGAGGTTACGCCTAAAGACCACCGTTTCTATAAGCAATATCACTTATTAACAGACTCGATGAAAAGGCGTTTAACCTGAAATTATGTTAGGTCGAAGGAAATGAGCGAAGAAAATACATAAGTAAGATCTAGTTTCTATGCTTATACAAAGATATCATTTATTTAACTCAATTGCAGCTATTACGCAAACTGATCTGAATACAAACGTGCCTTCTCGAGATCACCCTAACAGACAGTGTACTTCGTTAAACTTATCTTCGTCCCTAAAAGGACTGCACGGGACTTGAAAGCGTTTGATGGGCTTCGATACCGGTCCAATTGCAAGTTCAATTTTTATTTCTCCTCTTTTCTCATAACGGCCGGAACCTCTTCCATTAATAAGATTACTATCAATTATACCGTCACTTTAAAGCCAGCAAAATGCGAATGGGTCCACTGCTCTACAATAAGTGTCGGCAAAAGACGAAAGATTATCTAAAGCAGCCCTGACTTGAAAGCCTATTTTCCCGATTTTGCATAGGACTAACTTAATTTGGTGCCTCGCAACAACTGGGTGATCTTCAACTGCTTTATTACGACACGGGTAACTAGTCTAAGTCAACGTTTTTTCGACAAAAGATTAAGAGGACAAGAACAATTCTATCATATAGTTTAAGTATATATGTATGTTGAGTAATGAAAATTGTTGTCAAGTACAACAAACGAGTGCTATGCTTATTATTCTGGTTAGGTAGCATATCCAAATTAAAATGTCGACTTTTTGTTTCGGTCCCTCGGAGTAGGTGGGTCGGTTGAAAACATCCCATGAGTGCGGAATTAGACTTCTACCTTGTGTCTAGAGAAAGGAGATGATCAGATGACTTTGTACAGGCTTGTGATAATTAATCAAGAGCAATTGAGGTTGGTCGAGTCTTTGAGAAATCTAGAAATAAGGATGTTTTATCATAACAAAAAACGGCTGACAAAAACACGCGGAGTTTTTAATTTTTGCGTGAATATCCCGGCAATTTGACGTATCGCTTAACCTTACGTGAGTGTCGGTACAATGATAACTCGCCAACAAACAGTGTGTCTGATAGCAAGCCGGCCGCATATCCAGCAGAGTTCATATTTAATTGATATTTTACTATAGTGATGTTAGTGATAAAGTGATAAATACTGTTATCCATTAGGCATTTCTACGTATAATCGATCTAAATTTCATTTGTGCAGGTGGAACACTACTGGCATTAGCTTCGCTGAGGAAATGAAGTGCTTTCGAATAGTTCATAGCGTATTGCTAAAAAGCAGATGAACGATACAATTTATACAAACACTTATAGGATGAACAATGAAATCCAACGGTATCGTTTGACATGAGATTTGTCTGCTGCAGGAGCGGAAGGCCGCAGGAGGGGAAGGCCGCACGAGTTGGCAAAACGATTCGGTATGATGTCATGTCAAACTAACGTTTGCGGGTCTTACGATTCTGTCTCACAGGTTCTGTTAGCACGTTATTCATAGATGCACGCCTAGATCACATTCGATCAACTTACTAAAAAGTTAAGCAATTATCCTCATACTTACGTTGTTTTGCCTTGATCCAAAGATACCTCCACTGGACGTCTCACTTACTTGTCTTTAGATATACGTATGAAGTTCTGGCGTTGCTCCCCTGTGTCTGATTTTAGAAAAATCGAACACTGCCATTGGCCCTGTCTTGTATGTATGCGGTACAATTTTCAGAACCTGAGCTGTATAATATAGAATTAGTAATCCAGGTAGCACAAAGTGTTTTTTTATCGTTTCATTATAATATATATATATAATATGTTTAGTGGATTCGGAGAGCGCAGAGTTCACACTGAACACCAAGACAGTGGATTTTTCCCTTATATATATTATAGTCTCCTTTATATGTAGACAATGATAGTTTTCAAGTGCATCCTGGAGCCACGCTTAAGCCTTCTCGCTTTCGAATAATCACCAGCTTAAACGAACGCTGATAAATCATCTGCGGGGAAAAGCTATATAGGGAAGTAAAATCCATTCTACACCATATATGTCTAAGAACAGATTCACATTCGAAAACTGTTCTCTGGTCATAATAAGAGTTACACAAGCAGGGAAAAATGTCAACATCTATAGACAAGGTCGCCTCAGGCTTATTGTCTCCCTTCCGCAGGGCAATGGGAAGTGCTGAAGGCTCGATCGCCCTTGTTTCCATTCTATCAGCACGATTGCAATAGCGAACAAATTAACAGGTACAATTGTAATTATCGACAATACTTGAAGACATACGCTTACGAATAATATAAAATATCTTAGTCGTCGGGATTTCCTTCAAAGCGCCCGTTAAGCTGAAGTGGCAAACAGTCGCCATGTTACCTGCATCAGCCCTGATATAGTATAACACTATCGCGATCTTCCCGAAGGGCTTTATCGGCGTTGTCAAAGCTACTGAAGGAAAGAGGCTCGGCAGAACAATAAATATGAAAATAAAGTTGAACATCTCTCTAACAGGCGTTCATCCCTAAAAGAACTGCACGGGACTTGAAAGCGTTTGATGGTCAGGACGACGACTGGCAGCGGGCTCGTTACGAGGAATTGTGTTCCCATCGGTGCCATATGTGACACTGGAGGAACTCAACAATGTAGACATTTAGCGTCAAAATGAAGAACTATCACGTCATCTAATAGACAAGCAGCATGTAAACTAAAACAGATAGAAGCGACTGCGTCTTTTGCGACCATGGTTATGGATAAGCATGGACCATTCGATAAGCGGAAAATTCTCCTCGAGTGTCGTTCTACCAGGACGGTTTGGGTGATTGCAAAGTGAGTTTCGTTGTCTCAGGTAGCCATAATAAGGTTAGTGTTTACGTCAACCGGCCCTAAGGTACCGGTTATTTGATTCGTATAGGGTGTATCGATATTATTCACGGCTCAAAATCTCCAATTGGGAATGATGAATTGAGGTGATCAGATGAGCTGAAAAGTTGACAAAAAGCCAACATAATACAATCTTTATTAAATAGCATCATAGGCTAGCATTATTTAAAAGGGTTACATTTGAGACCATCGAATCTATTCCGATCGATGATCATAACAAGAGCATTCCTCTCTATTCGGAGAAGGGACAGCTGACCAGTATTGCCGTTAAGCGTTGCTTAGAGGGAAACTGAGACTCTGAGAAACTGTGGAATCTGCGTGTGCTTACACACCGAAGCCATACAGAGATGGCCCAGGACCCAGTCTAGGCCGTGTCACGCCTTATTTTAGGGTGCAAATCTAAGTAAAGAAAAGAGGATGTATATACTTCTTCTGCTTGGTTTCACCAGGTTGGTTCCTTTGGGCCGTTCCTGTCATTAGTTTAAAAAATAACGCTAAATAGGGGTTGCGGGGCGTGCTGCATAGAAGGCGAAAATCAGCTGTAAAAATTTTGTTGCTATCGGTAGTACTTAGTGATTATTATTATATTGTTGAAGAGGTAAGCAAAATGTTGTGACAAAATGTAACGTTTTCGTCGTCGTTCGTTAAAATGCCATTTGCATTTTAAGGTAGCGTATTTCAAATATAATATCTTCCGTTTTTTTGATCGTTAAAACACATATTAAATGGCTTCACAAGTCAAATTTCATCAGGGAACTTGCCTTCAAGTAATTCATATGCATTATTTAATAGAAAAAGGCGTTAACAAATTTTGCCGCATTAGTTTGACCCTAACCAAATGATTTGGCAAGGCCAGCCTTTTCACGCAGCGTAGTCCCAGCTCTTTTACCTTTGTTATAGTATAACATCGTACTGTCCATTGATTCTAAGGCTCATATTATTTTTGATATATCAGTGGTTAATCAAGCCTATTTAACATGAGTTTCAAACGTCGTTTGATGATTTCCAAACATATTTGTCAATTGATTGGGGCCTCTCATTTATTTCACTTACATAATTTCATCCGGTCTCTGGGTTCCAGGGGTAATACCTAGTCTTTCCAGAGATGCAGTGTCAACTTGTCCGATGCTTGTGAACTGGACGTAGACGCACTTTGTTGCGCCGACTTTCTAAAGCAATGCTCAGCTAAGGCAGTACGAAACGTCAAAGTCTGAAACATTTATTTGGGGCTAGTATGCAGCCGAGCTCAAATAACCCTTCTACCTTTATTATAGATTAACTGCGACGACCTAAACAGCCCCGATGCCTCACGTGGATATATTAAAGTGCACGCTTATTCACTAAAAGCACTCTTCTCATCGGGTTCTGTTTCAATGCCCACATAATTTGCAGCACGAGTCATGACCACATAACTTAGCGATCAGAAAAGCGTTTCGTCTATCCTTGCCGGACGAGTACTGGCGGAAGGGAGAAGCGTCAGTCTCATTCAGCTAGGACTCTCAGGAGAGTGACCTCTCCTGTCACTGTGAGAGGAGAGGACGAGTAATCAAAAGAAAAAACAGGTGCTATTCCTACCTCTACGTCGCTAAGCAAGGATTTGTCTCAAATCGAAATGCAACTAAAGTTTCAATAGGATTGATGTAGGTTGTACGCTCCAATAAACAACCGAGCAATCATTTCGCGATAGATTATAATTTGTATCTTATCTCGCTCATAGGTAGTGTTCACTTTGCCGCATTTATAAACGACGGGCGACAATGGTGATTTTAGCCGTTCGCGCCATTCCACGTAACTCAGATCGAGGCGACTTAGGAGTAATTGCAGCGTCAGTGTGGTACGTTCTTTGCTGGTACGAAAGCAGCTACCGAGGCTGATTTCAGATTCCACGCTCGTACATGGTTGATGGAGTTTTCATTAGATGCCAACTGTGTGGGAGCCAAGTAAAGCCGCTTCTGGGACGGCGTTGAGTTAAGTCGCAGAAAATGAGTTGATGACGGGTCCTTAACGGATGCTTGGCTAAAACTGTAGTCTGAACATGAAGATTCGGATGATAATATTCTTGGACTCTCGAATGGAAGCAAGTATATCGTTGAGTAGCGGTGTTTTTCTAATAGGGAAGAGATTGGGTTCACTGTTGATTTCAATATTACTGGACAATTTACATTCGGATTAAATTAAATCCAACCATTATATAAAAATTATAAAGATTATGAAAATGTGAATCGTTTCATCGTAGGATTACACTGTAATTATTCTAAGTTTTTCTAATGAGGGGTTCTTGTATTTTATCGGTACCTGAATAACGATGCCACAGAGCTCAATCGCTACGCGTTTATATCGTGTTTTCCTTCGAACGGAGGTGTAATGGCGTCTATGTCGCTGAGAACTGTGCTCATTGATATTTTCACTAATTTGTATATAGCCCGTTTAAGAAACTAATGGCCTCATTGCAAGAAAAATATCAGATAAAACGCATGCTCTTTACTTCCAGCCGAAATCATATTTCGCCATACAGTAATAAGCGCCATAGGTTCATTACTTGAGAACGCTCTCAGAGGTTTAAATCTAGCGTATGATGTGCGAGCTTTCCGTAATGCAACGTTACATACATAATTTACCTCGTTTTTGCGTCATTCCATCACTCAGTCTTTTGTCACTAGTCCCTAATTCTACCTATTGGTTTTCATTTGCGAAGTATCTTGGAAATTGTGTTCCTCCTGGCTCAGAGGTAACCTGTTTGCCTGCTCAACTTGAAGACACGTGGTAATCTAATCTCGATTCCGTCTCGCGCTGGCAGAAGCCAGCCGTTTGAAGCAACGGTTAACGGTATTGCTGGGCATACAACTTGAGACAGCTAGATGTCTGGCGAAGTGCCAAATAGTGTAGGTTAAATTAGTTACTTTAACTTAGTACATATTAGGAATAGTGTCGCCTCAAAGAAAAAACGTCCAACGCAAGTTGAAATCAGTTACCCAACCTTTTCGTGCCTATTCCTAGTATTTACAGGTTACCTTATTATTCACATACAAATCTGTAATATTCAGCCGGTATCGTCATGCAGGCATTAGTTAACAGGTATTCATCATTTTTATGTTTTCTTTAACTGGTTTTCCTGATACTGATGTGTACTCTAAAAGAAATTTGGCCAGATATGTAGTACAAGCAACTAAACTTGAAATTGGTCCAAAATGACTTTGTGCGTTCACTTGGCATCGACCCCGTTCGGATAAACAAAATATACTTTTCAGCTGACTAGAACCAAATGGGCCTCTCATCGATTTGATTTTCGCCCAGTTGTTCCCGTATCATTCCCGGCATCACTCTGCGGACAGCTAAAGACATAATAAATCTACAGTATTCCATAGTAGACGCCGAAAAACAGACGATTAAAAATACCCACTTTTATAAATGCGCAATAAATTATAGCTGGACGAAGGATATCTCTTACGTATAATAGATTTGCTTCCCGGAAGGCAAAGAAAGGCAGGCCTATATTTTCTGTCACCGTGCGTTAGGTGTTTAAGGTTCTCTTGTGTCAGTAGAGAACGTTGCAAGCATTGTGTCAAATAGATACGTTTCCGTAAACGTGTATTTTTTATATTTATCTACATATTTATCTATCCAATCTAGGGGTGCAAGACCTGGTCTAGGTTCAAAACCGATTGCAGACGTGGTTGGTTCTGTGCAAAGGAACCTTTTATGACCTCTTTTTAGGAACTTGAATGCATGTTTTACGGGAGTATTGGAAACATTTATCTTAGATAAGTTGAAAAGGAAAATATCGAAGTGTGCGTTTCTTTTACAATTGAAAACTGGCGTGCATGAGTGCAACACGTACTTTAAGAAATAGAGTAATAATTTTAGGCAGTAAAAAAGTGTACTATATTGTCATAGATGACCACATGTATAAAAAATCAACTATATTTTGGTGAAAATCGCTATTTCTGAGAAATAAACGAAGTCAGAGTATGTCCTTGTTTTCCGCAATGATATTCATGCTTATTGATCATTTGCCAAAGGAAATAAGGATTCAATAATAATCTTTTTTCGCGCTACCCTGAAAGTACCCTTGAGATGATATTCGAGCTTTTTTCCAGTTGTCGTCGAATTTTACCCAGTTTCAAAATGCTTCGTTCTGTTATCGTTTAAGAGTCTCTTCATTTGGCGGCAAAGGTTAAGTTTAAAAAATCAAGTACTTTTTAATGAACATCGAACCAAATAATCATTTTGCTTCTAACGACTCATGCAGGGGATTTTGTCTCTACGTCGCCGGTCCGGCGATTCATAGTACCTTCAAGCGGCACGCGATAACTCCATTAACGGAATCATCCGGACTAACAATTTGGAGGCAGGTAGAGACATTAAACTGTTGCCATCGTTCTGGGGAAAAATAGATGGGGACTAGTGGGGTTTGAAGTGACAGACAATAAGCCGAAGGCAAGGGCAAGATTGTCTGCCTTCTCAATTGAAGGATGTTCTGCGATATAGATAGAAATGGGCCCATATCTATGGGAAAAAGATAGAATAAAAAGTCACGCGCAGCGTTAATCGATGTCAGTAGGGACATGCAATAGGCAGACCCGAGATTATGGTCTAAATCAGCAATGATCTAACATTTGCGGCCTTCATGTGCCGAATCTTACGCCCGCTATGGCCGTTAGCTGTTCTATCAGAAGTTGTTTGGCTCCCAGTACGACCGATATTTAAGTGTGAGTAAGTGGGTAGGCAAAGCAGGACAGCGCAAGTACTAAAGTTCTTGCCGAATAATGCAGCGAACTAATGGAATGAATTGACCAATACGGTGAAGTTACTGAAACAGGGTTGTGAGAGAACAATAACAAGAAAGCTACGAAAAAGCTATAGAACTACTAACATGAGTATAGTCTAGAGATGGTGAAAAGACTGCTTCTCTGTTGTGTAGAAGAAAAGGCAGATATCTCGTAAACTTGGTTAAACAGGGCATCAGATTTGCTGCTGGGTGAATAATGTGGGGTTGCGGAAGAGGCTCAAAACTTTCTGAAAGTGTTTCCATTCTGATCTCATCATGTCGCAATGCCAGAACTGTGGCCTGGATGGCTGCCTAAATCATTGGCTCAGAAGGGCAGCAGTCGCCGGTGTAAGCCACCCGACAATGTAAAAACAATAATATAGAATTCAAACAATATTGACAAGTTGCATTGTGTTTCTCAAACTTGCAGAATCAAGGTGTGACAACTTTGGCTAGTGTTAGAGAAGGGAAGCAGTTGGAAACTTTTACTACGAGTATCGATGACGGAAAACGCATGTCCGCAGATCCTAACTACGAATCCCACAACACATAGATAGTAAAAGACATGCTGATCTAAAGAAGTGTATGAGCCTTTTAGACGGACACGTCGCGGCCGGGATAGGCCTGCGTGAGTTTCACTGTACTTCAGGCACTTTAATAAAAATTGCATGTGCGCAAGATCTAGTAAATGCAATGCTCTGCGGTGCTTCCGCACGTCTTTCCATAAATGCAGGGCGCCGTAACTGTGTAATAAGGAGCTGTTTCAACGATTGAATATTTAGTCCAAAACTGTGTTGTTCTGTGATCTCAAAATGTATCTTGTCTTACAGCGTTCTGTGTGCATCATTATAATTGTTGTTGTATATGTTTCCACGCTTTTGATGGCTAGCTGATATATATATATATATATATATATATATATATATATATATATATGTGTATATATATATATATATCAATGAATACTTGTGAATTTTTTACTACAGAGCGGTCCGGAGATACGCATGCTCACATCTGATATTCACAAGACCCTCACTTGAAAGCTAAGTAGAAGAGCTTTGTGATAAACGGATATTTCAAGATTGCAGACATGTAGTCCGACACAGAATTTCTGACAAGGTTTCGATATAGAATTCCAAAAACTGACTTCGCAAGCACGCGACACATACAATTACCGGTCGAGCGATATAGTACTCACCATAGGGAAGCAATGATAGTTCGTTTACAATTGGGCCCTATGATCTGCATTAACCCGTAATTATTGGCGGTGTTGGTATTTCAATGAAGCATTCACAGACATCTGCGATCTATTTACAAGTAAAAGGGCAGTAGACACTGGGGTTTGTGTTTGGCGATTTTCGTATTTGCGAGCAGAACGCACAAGTTGTCGAAGAGCACAATAGCTAATATTTCAATAAATAAAATGCTCATCGCGATAGGGGATATATCGGTAACGAGAACTACCACCATTACAATAAGGTTTTATCTTTTTCCCTTTACTTTAGGAGTACTTTCCTTTGCAGCACCATCGCGCCTATACCAAATCACAATTGTTCGAAGGATTCAAAAAACCATCTTAGTGACTGTATGGTTCATTCTGGGTTTATCATCGCGTTTGTTGAATTGTTGAAAACATCCGTGTAACATTCCTCTCACACAAACGTTTCCCTTGCTATTACCATTAACACCTTTGTTATAGGGGCTACAACTTGTTACGCTAAGGAAGCACGTATAACGATCGTTGTGAGAAACAGGAGCACAGCAACACTGTACAATGGGGCTCCAACATTTTCGCATTTTCGTACCATTCCACATAAATCTTGAAACTGTTGAACGGTCACGAAAACTACGCCAAGATCGCATCATTCAGTTATTTATGCAAGTTGGCCGCGACCTACTAGCAGAAGAATACCGAAACGTACAACTATGTGTACAATATTACACTACAGTGGTGGACTAATATTCTAAAATAGAACGACCATATGCAAATCAGAAATGGCAACCCAGGCAAATGGGTCTACAGTGAGAATCCCAGAGTTTTGCAGCTACACAGACTTGATTATCAAGTCGATCATAATGTTAAAGATGATAATTAATTTTCAGAGGATAAAATGATCAATGAACGGTACGCACGAAACATCTATTCGGTTTGCTCACTAGCGCATATTGTCAGTCCACAGGGAATCACATTTAGACATTATTGTTGATCCGAATATGACTCCAGGATGCTACGATATCATTCAATGTATGCAAACGTGTGTCAGTTAAACTAAGTCACGCGCGAAAAGAGTCTTTTTGTCCCTGGCCCAGTTTCGGTCCGAAGTGCCTCGCAGCTTTCGCCTTTCAAAGTTTCTTTGTATTTCATTGCGGGAGCCGTAAGATGCGTGCACTGGGTAACGTAGCCATGCAATCTCCATATGTGTTCCTGGACTAGCATCGTTAATAAGTTCGTAATATTTTTTTCCCTCTATATGAGACGTGTTTCCTTTCCTCATTAAACGTATAACGATGATCTGATGTCTCAAGTCATTTGAGGGCTTTCGACTCGCATAGAGATTCATCCACTCTGTCTGATTTGCGCCTGCATCCCTGCCAGGTCTAGCTTACAATCCAACTTTTCACGTCCTTCCACATCAAGAAAGTGTTCTAAGTGTGGCGATCCCACACCGATTCCTCATTGTGGAATGATTTCCTCGTCAGGATGACTTCCGTAGAAACTTTTTTGCGCGGACTTTATAGATTTGAACAATCGACCTGTGCCAAGCGGCTTATGATACTATCCGTGTTACAGCTTTAAGCATCGCCCTGATAACACGGGTACTATACGTTGGTTTCCTAAGATACGCTTTATGTGTAACACTAGGATCGAGCCCATAAGCATCTGAGGCATGTGTCTCATTGTGGAACTTGAATCAGCGGGCTTCGGTTTGGCGCGCTAAATTCAAACGGCTATGATCATCTCGATAAATATTTGGTCGAGGCGATAGTAGCGTATCTACTTAGTGACACGTAAATCTTGTATCTCGAAATATTATTCATACATTCATCAATGCGAGGACTTTCTGAAGAAGGAGCATAAACTAGCACTCATCTGAGTTTTATGCCTTTTCGTCTAGGTAGCTATATAGGAATCCGTTTCCGAGCGTAGGGCCTTAATATATAGCCTTTTGTATAAAACAACAACGCATGTAACAATAAACACACACTGCTAATTTCTACGAAGTTAATAGCGTGAAACAAGCAAGATACTTGCTCTCCCGGGTTTGGGAAGCGCTCACCCATGGAGATCTAATCCATTTGATTAATAACATTCTTTGCTGTGTGTAATGATAAATTTCTATCTGGAGAAGAATCAAATTCGAGCAGGTACATCTGTTATAGAAATCAGTGCCTTTGACGACGCTGCGTTTGGTATTCACGTTTTTTTTTTTTCTTTATAACAAATTATAACAGGGTCAGAGCATGTTTTCCGCATAATATCCAAAGCCTGAACAAATCCAAAAGGAGCAGAACAGCCTTGAAATGCTATCTATCCATGAAAATGCTATCTATCGACGAACAATTAAAAAATAATTACATCTAGTCCGAACGAAGGCCAACTGAAGGTGTCGAAAATACCAAGGGAACTCGACAGATATAATCAATAATTACACAAGCTGAAACATAACGTAACAATGTAGTCAGATCATGTACATAGTGTAATGGGGGAACAAGCCGATCGGCTAGGCGGGTACTTATAGTCCGGTACCGCGCAAACAGTTTCGCTGATTCAAAATCCTTTAGTGACACAGCACTTGTTCAGCCTACTCGACGCTGCGTTGACTGTAATGCCATTTCATTTCAGATTCAAAGGACCCCATGGCTACTTGCACGCCAGGCCTTTCCTATATGGTGAGGGCAAACAATCTGCCCTGGACAAGAGCAAACTTTTTTCCTTTCATAAGCCTCCAAAAACAACAATGGAAGTGTCGTGTGGCGCTTTTCGTTGCCGATTGAGTTCTGTGAACCGGTTTTGTTGGGATCACTGTCCAGTAAAGCTTTCAATCGTGTTATTCGATGAAATGGAAAGGCGAACAAGGTAGGGCCCGCGATAGTCGAAAGTGGATACCTATTCAATTCAGGTCGTATTCACTGTTTAACCTTTTTTAGCCAAATGTAGCAGTACACGAACGTGATCAATACAACTGGACGTTTTGACCCAGGATGAAATTCAGCAGGGACCCAACGAGAAAAAAAACTAATGCGTGCAAATAAAAAGATGTCTACTCGTTGTTAACTATGGTTGGTATGGGAGAAATTGGTTTATATCGCACCTCTTCATATGATCCAGCCTCAAATGTGCCGGGTCTAGATTACGTAAACGATTACCTGAAGTAAACCTATTTCATTAGTATGGGTGGTTAAGCTTCACGCTGAGTTACTCAGTGATGATTTTTGCTACATTGTGTGAATATGAAAAGCTCTTTTTTTCGATAAATTTCGACCATAAGTCTCTTTCTTTAAAAACACCTGATATCGGTAACGAAATTCAAGGAGGCTATTTTAGCACTTTGTAGAAATATCCAACTACATTTGTGTGAACTATGAACGCAAAAATAGAAGACTGATTAAATATACTTCTAACAGCTTCTTCTCTAAGGAATTCGGTTTTTAAATTATTTTATTTTTTTTATTCATAAATTATTATTTAATTAGTAATAGGCATATTAAACCAAGGATGCTTTGCATTATGATACTGCAGAAATATTTTACCGCGTTGTATGTAGTAAAATATCGATGCGATAATTATTATAATCATATTAGTCTATGAGCGATAATCTATTAATTTTCAATAAAATTAAAAAATAAGCGTAATTTTATATGATACAATAAATCGATGCGTCTATTGACACAGCAGAACTAATACCTTCAATGTATTAATGGAAAATTTTAGTAAAAACTATGCTATACCCTACGTTTATTGGATGTTTCGATAGGATTCAATGTATTGAATTAACGACACCAAATGTCTCCAAGCGGAGTCACTCTGAACAATCGTCTTTCGCTCGCGCCTCGTACCACGCCGTAACAGAACGCTAAAATTTTGTGCAATATTTACAACTCAATAGCTTCTAAGTTGTGTTTTAGAAAACTTACTTCTTCAGCCATCCCGTAAATTGGCGACAAATAACACTGTGCTATTAATACAGGGCTTTAATGACATTTAAAAAATGAGGGGTCGCCTTTCTAGCCGCGGCGTGGCCTTCTCAAATTAAACCGAAATCGATCTGAAGTGCAAACGAATACGAAGTCGACGCATCCGAAAAGAATCGCCTTTACAAAGTTATTGCTTTTCAGGCCGTTAAACCTAATTACCGTTTCATGGCAGACTTGATTAATCCTACCCTAACACTTCAAGAAACGTCGTTGTACTTCTGCTTGTTTTCGCCGGCCGTCTCCGACTTCTGCACAACGCTCTTCTACAACAACCGCGTAGAACTGATCAATATGCGTGCCTAACCATACATCAGGGTGTTTTTACTTTGCCTTTTCCTCTCGCTATTTATGATGGTATTTCTTGTAACAAGCACATTTATTATCGTTAACCTAACCATCGAATGTTGTCAAGCCGTGTGGAAACCTTCACAGATTCAGGGTGATCTCCAAAATAAAAAAAATGGTCGGCGCTGGTATGGATGGTCTGTATTTCGTTGTTGGGTAGTTATTATTTAGGTTGCAGGTTGAAACAGTGAGGTCGTTTGAACGGGAACAAGATGATGATATCTGGTATTTTCAGCGATCTCAAAAACGTCGAAGGCAAAACGTACGTCATAGTAAGTAACGTCCTGGAGTGGTTTGGTTATTGTCGTCGTGTTGCTAGGTGTTGCTATTGTCATAGTATTGGTGATACAGCAACAATCTCAACAGCTCAATCAAACCGTCTAAAGGGCCTCAAAACGGTGACAAAAACATAAATCCGGTCTGGATGCATTTACAGTGTTTTTCGTCGTGGGCATGACCTTTACCGTGGTCAGGAACTGATGTTATGTAGTAATTCTTGGTAGGCGGCTAGCTTTGAGGATCTTTGGTGCGATATCAGTACGTGCAACTTCTACGCGCTTTTGCTCGCAACTGATTCGCCAGCAAGCGTTCAAGCTCCGTCAAAAAAGCTGCCTGAGTGAAAACAACTTCGACATTGTCATGCATAATATCACCGATCACAGTGGACCCTCAAGGGCGGCTACGCTTTCAATGGTAACCTGAAATTTGTACGCTCCAGCTCGGAGCACTCTTAAACGGTTGAGTATCAGTGCAGTATGTTAAAGATTTGAAAATTATATTAAAGAAATTGACTTAAGTTTCTAATATTTTTCATTCCTCTTAACAGTATCTAGCCAATGGGTCCAGATTCAGCACTTACAGAAGTCGTTTGAAGCGTTTAAAAATTGATTCTTTCATCAAAAAGCGAAGAAGGAACGAGACATGTATGTACAAATGTGTCTTGTATAATTGATATCTGTAATAGCGGTTGGAGTCTAGGTAGAAGTCTGTATGCAAATAAACATAGTCATAACTATATGTATCTAGAATAGTCCATAGCGTTCTTCTGACGGTGATTTCAGTAGTGATTTAGCTTTTTATCCTTAAGTATACAGGAAAGTTCGTCTGTGATATTGTAGCTTACACAGAAGAAAAGATGCTTTTAGATCGTCACTAGAGGTAAATTTTACAGTCTTTTGTAGGCAGGATAATTGTACAACGACTACCCGACAACAGAGACCTAGAAGGGGGTCGATCTGTGACGTGTAGATTCATACTGCGAGATATCATAATAATGAAATTAATGACACATTTTAGCTCTTGTAAAAGCTAGGAGAATTCAGCTAGTGGAAAAAGCGTTTTAACGAGCCATTTCATACCATAACTGCTCATAAAAAAGCTATGCCGTTATTTTCGCTAATACCTTATAGCGTGACAGCCTTCCAGAGAGGGAGGAGCAATGCTATTCGGCAGTACTGTTACCGAACAAAAACGTAAAGTAAGGCAATGCACACTTTGTTTACGTCTTTTTTATATCTAGCTCACAAAAGATGTAGCTTGGGACATGATGTGGCACCGTAAGGGTGACGCCATCTCGGCTACGTCCATTTCACACGTAAACAGCTTGCGCAACCAAATACAATCGGTCTCATATATGAATACTTACATATGGTAAAAGTAAAAATACTTACATATGGTAAAAAAAAATACAAGCATTATATGATATCATCAACGCCCGCGCAGATGCATAGATCGTTATGGGTGGTGAAACTCAATGATGAAGTCCTCAGTCTTTGTCTGCCGAAATTTATGGGTCTACTACAACCCTGAACGGTTCATCACGTCTCCGTCTAGAGTCTAAATGCTATCCTGAATTAGGTGTAAATGAAGCTAAGGTGTTTTAGTATATAAAGAAAACCCTAGATATTACTCGTACCCTATTAGAAACTGGAAAAATCTTCGATTTATTTCAAATTAGATGTCTGATGCCGTTATCGGTCTACTTCAATGGTTATTTGGGAATTAGCATTAAACCAGGCTTTACGCTAATAGTATTATGAACACATATTGGCATGTTAATCCCCACTAAAGAGATACCACTTTCGATTTATTTAGTAACGCCTACCGCTTGACCAACTGCTGCGAACGGTAAAACGCAGTCATTACAAGTAATGAATAAACAGTTACACCCAGTTACTGACGCATTGTTCCACGAAATATAACGCTATAACGAAAATCGCAGATTGGGACAATATTAACTTTTCGATAGAAGGTGTATCCAGCTTGTTTTAAACAAGTTCGCGACCGTCACAAATCGAATTTCTACATCTATTTAATAGCTAATTATACAGAACACCTGAATTTTTGCTATTGTTTTTCCTCACAATACACGTTCGGCTGCCTCGTATATAATATTTTCTTTTTTTCAGCGTACGTCGTCTTTCGATCTCTGTCTAACCTGATTGAACCTATCTACATCTGGAAAAGCTGTTTCAGTCTGCACTTGGCCAAGGACCATGGACAACATATCACTTCAACAAGACAAAAGCCGACTTTCCATCGATGCCCTGTGACAATTGCAAGCTCACTTACTTATTAACCCAATAGCAAGCAAGAAATGATTTATGTTATACATACCCCATCGTATACATCATAAATACGAAGGAGACCATCTCAATGAATCGGCATCATTCTCTCGTGTCAGAGTAACACGCTACGCCCTGGCTCGATTGAGCATCAACACTCAATTTCCTTATGATTTGTGCCGGCATATACAGATATAGTTATTTCAATTTTGCACACCAGGTGGCGCTCGTCTGTCTGCTGGCCAGACAACGAGATCGGCCATGAGACAGGAGTAACCGATGCACTCGGATACGTACAGCCTTGGACGCGGTGAAAACTGTTGTTCGTGATAACTGAATGAAAATAAATCCGAGAACAGTAGAGAGGTTGTCCGATAATGTCAAAGAAGCAACGAAAGGCAAATACGTTGAGATCGATTCGAGAGAAGTAACACGCGACCTTATTATTTATTATTATATAACTTATTATAATAAGACCAACCAGCGTTTCTATACTGTAAATTAGATGTGGGCATATTATGTTGGATGAACTTGGGCCGTTTGTACTATTTAGTTTCGATATGTCTACGAGTGGTAGCGTTGAGGTAAACTGGCAACATTGTTTTGCGCTTTAACAGACCTTCGTATATATACATTTATGCCTATATATGAAAGCATGTCTGTTGTTAAGCATCAGTCGACCGTGCTATTATTATGGCTCAAAAAACGACAAGTAAAAAGGGCATATAGCCACATAATAATACTTGAAGCGTGTTGGTTAACTAGGGATATTTTTTTCTGTACACGATTATAAAGTTATGGTCAGGCACTTAGAATATTCATAGAGCTATAACGCTAAGCTTGCAATAGCATTCTCAAGGGGGTGCCAGAATGTAGCTAAACGGCAGATTTCTTGTTCAAGTTTAGCTAAGTCGTAAAAAAACGCAAAAAAATGGTTGGTGGTATTTGCCCCAAGACGTATAGACATGCTATCCGGTGGTTAAGAAAAAAACAAAGTCTTAGCACATTGTTACAAACCGAGAAGCGCATCCTTTCCTGAAAGTATATTGTAATTCTGGTCCTAAACGAAGCTTTTTACCTCATTGGTGGATTGCGGAGGTCTATGGACCACTTGTATCAGTTCAACATACCCTTTGGATGATTGCCTCAGTTAAATATTTTCAGTTCTTATTAGACATTCGCAGCTTCATGTAAATCGTCTTCGTTGAAATGCACTATTTTCGTAACTCGAGTAAAAGTGCTAAGAAAATAAAAGTCTATGGCGGGTTTCTACTGCGTTTTTATAAAAGAAAAAAAAAACGATGCATAACAATAGTGCTGTTATTACTGTTGAAAAACTGGTGCACAATACTAGGTTCGGTTTTTATACTGAAAAAAAAAGGATCTTATTAGCGGAGGAAAGTTTATGTTAAAACAATAAAACTACATAGAAACATATAACACAGACTATGCAGTAACGATACGCTTAGTACTAATACGATACAGCACAGGGACAAACATCGATGTAAATCATTGTGAGCAAATAGCATTCTTACAGTAATTGTTGTATGTTCGATGTGCTGATGTTTTTCGCTGGATGACACACACCTTAGCTCGTTTCGTCCCTTCCCCCACTAAGTTATATAGGAATATTAGGATAATGTAAACCAATAATCCTCGCGGCGAGCACATAGGGTGTCATTGCACTTAGGCGGGTTGATGGTAGCCGCCAGAAATTAGCTAAGCCTTGTCTCACTAATGATACGGTTACGACCCCGACCACTACGACTACGAGAACACAACAATTCAGAACTGAGATGGAAGGACCATTCAGGCTTCATAATATTTATTCCATTGAATGATTAAATACTTAGGGTAAATAATGAAGGAAATTAACGTGGAGTAGCTAATGAAAAGGCGAATAGTTCCCATGAAAAATATCTGGCAGTCACTTCGAGAACCGTAGGCGATTTCGTATTTAATTTCTAAGCCAGTACTGCTTGTTTATCTAAATCCTCCATGTTTACTGGACTACCTTCCTCAAGTCTTTCGCAACGAATTTTATGGAACGTTATTTTAACTTTAGTAGACTGAACAACATTTTAAGATCTACAATCGATCGATTTCCAGTGTAGAAGTAAGCAATATTTAATTCATACACAGGTGCAAGATACATATACGCATTCAAGACGAAATTATCCAGAAGCAGTCTTTTTTTTTAAGTGTTTTTGCCAGCACGATCGCACTCAGTTGATCAAAATACACTAGAAATTAATAAATCGTACTAAGACACACGAGAGACACACATGATCTTCTCAGTTACAAAGAATTTTTGTTAACGTTATTAACGGTGGATACATATTGGTATAAAAGAGGCCCGTTTGAGATACCAATTTGGGTTATTATATTTATAGAGGTGTTTCCTGTTAGTATATGGAATGACTGCCATAACGCCAGTGACTAGCGGCCAGAATGCATTTTTTATTAGGATTTATTGATTGAATTTCTATAAATATCTTTGAGTATTTTTGGAAATTTACGTCACCATCAAACGATTCATCGATTACAAACTTTTTTTGCGTACGTTTTACAGGTTATGGCGCATTCATAATTTGTGAGCGTGTGCCCTTTATCTGGAAGTCAGAAAACCCCCTAGCGGCGATACCGGCCATAAAAGTCCAAACATATAAAAGCATTTTCTTTAAAGTCCTACATGTAAGTTTGTCCATTAGACTCTGAAGGGTATCCATAGAAAAACTTATATCGTAGAGCCTTTCATAATTTTTGGCTCTAATGATTGTTTTAGACTCCTAAAACGACTGCTGTTCATGTATAGTTTGTTAAATATGAAGTAATCAAATTCAACCATTATCGCAACTAATCGTGCACATATTGAACGTCTGCCGATTTTGCACTACACTTTAGATAGACATGTATTAAAACCTTTTTACATGTTGGTTTTCTAACAAAAAAAAAGTTACATTGTACATGTTATACATCAGGTGGTAGTACATTAGTTTTTGTTAGCGTCACATATAATTTGAGTCTTTTGAGCTCAAAACCTCGTGGAAATCATCAACATACGTTTTACAAGCTATTTGTCCAACCAAAACTGCACAGGCCATCTTGCCTCATAGTTATGACACGTTGCGGAGATTTAAAGTGCATAATGATAATAATAGCAAAGAAAAAATCCAATCTCTCTCTTTTTCGCTCTCTCTCTCTCTCTCTCTCTCTATATATATATATATATATATATATATATATATATATATGTATATCTATATGTATTCCTCTATTTATCCTTCTACTGGCCGTAATTCGAGCTTCGAATCAATGGCTAACAGAGGCATCTTCCGTTTTTTCTCTTATATGGGGAAAAAAGCAGGAAAGCTGCTACCCGTAGCTCGGCGGCTTGCGTGCCCCCTTCTCGCCAGCCTGCTTTTTATTCCGCCCGATCCATTTAACTTAATATAATAAACTAAATTGTTAAGATGGATGCTCCGCCGCTATCCGCGCTTGCCACTTTTGGTTCCGGAATTTGCCATCTGATTGGGGGTTACTTAAGTCAGCTTGGATCGGTCATTCGTCTCGGTTGGTAAGCCGAAGCCGGAAGACCGTTGCCGGAACACACAAAAAAGAACGATCGTATTGCAACCCGTCGAACTCTCATGCTACTCTGATTCTCGAGGGCGTGGGCACGGAGTGGCTTCCACAATAGCATTAGCAGTCTGCTCGTCTGGGGACGGGTGATGGGTGAAAGGAGGGTGAAGGTCAGGGTAGGCAATCGAATTTCGTGTTCACCACGTCTTATTGTTCTGCTTCATCCTGGTCTTTTCTTTCTGTAACAACACTCGCTCCTACCCACTTGAGTGTCTTGTTGCTTTCGTAGCCGTTCCTGAAGTTCGTGGCTTGGCAAAGTGCGTACGCTGAGTTAATGTCACCGATAAAATCAGCATTTGAACGCCACCGTCGCGCTGTGTTGTAGTTGCGTTTTCGACGGTAAACAACGACAAACTTCGAGCCGTTCTCTGTTCATATCCTGAGATTGTAGTGTTTGTGACAGGAGTCGTTTAACGAAAGTCTACAAAAAATCGTAGGATAACACAAGAAACCGTGGCATCGCAGAGGAATCTGTTGAAGGAACTCGATATAAGAAGACCAGTAAGGCTCGCTCTGGTTGAACTCCCAGTTAGCGTGTGTATGTGTGAGCGTGTGTGAGTGTATGTATACTAGATTGTGTGTGTGTGTTTATGTGTATGTGTGCATGTGTATGCGTGCGGGTGTGTGGGGTGGGACATGTCATCGATGCTACACCTAAAAAAGAGGTAAATCCAAACCTTTGTTCACATCAAGGCGATAGCTAAGAACGCTAAAAAACGAATCCACGGGAATCTAGGCCGAAAAAATGAGGCATGGAATAACGGACTGAAGTACGATACTAACTTTTGTCATTCAGATAGTCGTGTGGCCTTAGAGGGTTCATGTTTAGAAACGTCACTAAAGACCGAAACTGGTCAGAGAGGAGAAATAAAACCAAAGCCTCTTTGTACGTCGTTGCCGTCCCTGTTATTGGTCATTGAGGCCAAAGAAGCTTACATAGCAATCATTTTGGGCATGATTAACAAAGACTAAAGGTGAATGAGCACTCTGTGAGTGCCGAAGTGGTAAAGTGAGCAGGACACCGGGTCTCCAAAGCTATAGGCGGCTGAAACCCGGTGATTCTTCAGATGTATTTGAATTCTTAGTATTAGCTCACCGAGCATTTTTGCTTAACCAAGGAAGACATTTGTTATTCAACATATACTTAAAATTAGTGCCCACGTTCTATATTGCTCATTAGGAGAATACTGACTCTAGCGACCTCCAGCCACCTAGGGCCGTAACTTGTATAAGGCGTTATTGTATTTATATCGAACAAAATCGACACGTAGAAAAATAGCCCCTGATGAGCGAAGTAAAGGTAGATACTATCCTTAGAGAATGGTTTCCGGAGGAATTATTGCCGTTACCGAGTTTTTAATTCCATTTACTAAATGCTCGTGATTAATAGATAAACTTCCCCGCGTATATATCACGCGTAAGATAAATATCCAGTTTGAGCCACGCTAATCCACTATGGTACAAATATAGGAGATTCAGTTAGTGTCCTAGTTCCTTATTACATCACCGTTTGCTCTTTCCCACGTTAGCTCTAGGCCTCGTAAAAGCGACATGTGAGGAATTGGAAAGAAAAGCGCCAGGCAGTGCGTACTGAGGACGCGGTCAAACTGGGCCGATGATAGTAGTTAACGAATAATCAGTCGAGAGATCCAGTAGGTGCTTACGTTCTACAGTCGTGTGTAATAGTTCACGCCGAAGATTACGAGCCGGCAACAGGTACTGCCATTACCAAACAAGTTCGATACGGCCACCAAAAATACGGTTGCCAGAATACGTCAAGCACCGAAAGAAGCCAGTTTCTAGCGGAGTTGTAAATTGTACAATTTCCTTTTGATCTGGCCAAGTCCACACAAGTTTGCAGATATAAGTTCTAAGGATATCAATAAAATCCAAACAAATCTTTACTCAAATACACGTAGCAACTTTTCAGTGTAGCTTTGCGCGATTTAGAGATAGCCTATTATCAGCCATTAAGGGACTTTTTGTGAAAATAAAGAAAAAGGCTATAAGCGGAAATAATCATAAAAGGAGTTCCAATGAAACTATTGATCGACACAGATTCTCTATCCGTACTGACGCTGCTAAAAGTACAGCGCTCGTTAATACCAACTCGTCCATAAATCTACACAGAATGTATATCCGCCAAGAAGACGGATGCTAAACACTTGATCTATGTTGTAAAAACGATCGCATCGGTGCAGGCTTCTAGCATAGAGTTACAACGAGCAATTAATGTAAAACGGCGCACTGTAAGATATGTTTATCGGAAGTTCAAACACTTCAGAAGATGATCATAACAAAGTCAAAAGACTTCTAAGCAAAATAGGCCAATATATTAAAACTAAATATATGTAACTTAATGGCGAGCGAGCTACAGATCTAAGGTGACACATTGATTCGAAAGGCCTTTGAACAAATGGTCGATGACGTAAAAATGACTAGGGGCGCGTCACGACGAACAAAAAATAACCAGCTGAAATCGTTTTTAGGTCTGATGCCAGGCTAGAGGTAGGTACGAGGCCGTGTCCTCTACACGTCGGGATGAAAAAGGACATATCTTTTACATGAGGTTCAGAAGAGGCGTTTAGCTATGCCAAGTTGAGACCCGTAAAAGGACGCAGGTTAAGCATATATTATCAAAGGCAAATAGTGCATCTCAAGCTTAATGAGCACTCTACCGAAATCGGTGTGGGTATACCATCTCGCCGGCGGCTGTAAGCAGTGAATCGAGCCAAAAACGCTGTCATTCGCTGAATGTAAGTGTTCACAAACGGAGAACAAATGCTAGCGATTTGATGTGAGATAATTTATTGAAATCAACAATTGTTTGCTTGAAAAGTGACCAAGCTGACGGTGCACATAGTCTCTTGGCGAAGATATCGAATGTTTAGCGTAAGTGTGTTCTGTCGATTGATCCTCTCCGAGCTTGCCCACAAAAGGCTACGAATAAGTATTTCATGCTCGTAACCGTAAAAGATAAATCATAAGGTAACATTGATTAATGAAAATTAGGCGCAAGGCAAGCGGTTCAAATTGTTTTTCATGGAGGGTGTCACCGTTTGAAATAAGGAGGTGGCCATCATGGAAAGTTTATAGGACTTTGCGAAATGGTCGGGTCGAAGTTGTAACGAAGGCTTAATTAGGCATGGTATTACTTTCAGAATAATTCGGAGATCTAGGAGAATAATAGTGCGGTCCTTCGATGCTGATAAATGATTCGTCATTCAAGGTTCAGGAACGGCAGCTAGACAAGCAAATTAATAGCGAAACAGCTTCGATTTCGCATAGGGTTTATCGCTACATGTGTATTCCCTGTTGCACGTTGGTTTTTTTGAATACAAAATTGATGTCAATTTGCCAAAAATCTGGGGCTGAAACTCGCGCACGTACGGCCGTATCATCCGAGCGGAGACCAAAATCAACTAAACGGGTCGGAAGAAAATCTAGGCGACAACAATTCGTAAAGTTTACGCCAACGCGATATCGTTAAAATAAAGTATTTTTCGGTAATCGTCATGAAAGGGTAATATCGCAGCATTATCAAGGTGAAGATCACGCAATACTGGACACGAACGGAGTACATTTGACCACATCAAGCCGAGGATTTGGCAAACGTAGCTAAAAAAAGAAGTCTTCAAAAAGGATACAAGAGTTCCCATGAGGATCGTGCACATCAGGCTTATTTTATCCAGTGAGAGCAGAGACGAACGAGAGCAGAACCGAAAACGGTCCCAAGCAATAGGCGACCACAAGCACACCGCCAACAAGCCCGGTTCTCCATAGTCTTTCTCTTGCAGCCCATAGAAGCATGTTACAGGTGACCAGAAGAACTGTCAGTTCCTCCAAGTGGTAAGAAAACAATGATAAATATTAAGGCTTAAAGTTGCGATAAGAGTTTGGTAATTAAATCGTACTAAATCAGCATCCAAGCTGAGCTGGAAGAAGAAAAACATGAAGGAAGGAAGAAAGAAAGGGTGTGGCGCCATTGAAGGAAAGTAGTTTGATAAATTGGGTTTAAATGATGCCCCAGGCCTCTGAGCATATTGCCTGCTGCTCTATGTTAGTTTAATTCTGGAAGAGTAGATGCCATGTGAAGAGTTGAAATCAAAAGATTAAGCAGTGCCCCAGAAGCGTGATAAAGGTTCGCAAGCAAAGCTAGCCAGTAATTACTTAGTCCGGTAATGTGTCTTCTAATTTTTGTTATGATATCTTACTCCACGAAGGACTGGATCACAAAATGTATACAGTACCTAGTTTGTTCAAAAGCCGAGTATTCTCCCTACTTACGACCTAACCTAACCTTACGAAGAAATTGTCTATTACGCTGTTTTATTGTTTGTTTTTAATTAAGATAGGTATTTTCTCAAGCTAGTTTCTGCGGAAAAAATATTTTTGTAAGCATTTTTCATGATCAGTTTCACGTAACACTTCGTAATGTGTACTTTACCATATTTTAATGACTAGCTTCCCATCAATGTCGCTGCCGTTTATTCGGGCCGTCTACGTGCATCATACGCTTTCACGTACAGCTGACAAGTACGTTTACGCCCTGTCATGATCAGCACGCTGTCTACGCAATCATTTCAAGAACTTAATTGTGTTGGTCTTTAGTATGGTAACTTGTATTGCGACCTGTCTGTGGCCCTATACTTTGGTCTATAATATATATAATTGTTACGCTCACGTCCACATCACACTTGATACCGGCTCCTTAGCAGACGTCGTAAGCTTCAGATTTAACAATGTGTTATTGTTACTACTGCGGTTGCCGCTCCCATTATGTATTTTTAGATACTGCAGTTATCCTAAATCGCGGCATTTTGAGTGTGCACACCACTCCTTTTGCGTTAATGGCTTTACACTTAAGTTGAGGATATAACAGGCAATTTATAATTTCTAAAGTTTTTATTGGCTTTGCGACTAGAACTCTGGGACGTCGTATAAAGTAGTAATTAAGTTCGTAGAAGTCTGTGACTTTTATAAGCCGGCTTGCTTTGCATACATAACCAGCATATGCGATATTTTGTTTAATAGTCGCGGTTTGGTCGAAACTATTTGTTCTCTGTATTTTATAAATATAAAAACACACTAAACACATCACTTTTCCTCAGATACACATATAGCTAATACTATTATATCAAGTACTATTAGCGCTGATATTAACAACAGTCATGTCAAACAGAAACGGTAGTTAGGAAGACCTTTTTGAAAATTGGCCCTGTATTCTCATATTGCCAACGTAAGTTATTTTACTCGACTAGAGGTCTACCTAAACTTGTGTTCATTTTATCCACCGATACAACGCCTACGTTTTGCAAAAATTGAAGCAACAAAATAAAAACGATGTTTAAATGCATGCCCGTCTAAATTAAGGCACTATGTGCCTGTAAATCATACAAGTGAGTCCTAGTAGTTAAAAAAAAAAATAGTGTTCTTATGCCTAAAAGAATCGCATAAGGCAAAGTTTGTATGGCAAAAGGCATGACGCCAAAAATTCAACAAATACATGAGTGCGTTAACAGAATTATTATTAGTATTTAGCACATTACCAGCTGCACGCTTGAGCTCGGATAGGATTAGAACTTATGGGGGACAGTAAAAATTACTTGGCAGATAACTAACAATAAGACGGGCTTTATGAGTTTTACTAAATTTATGTGAGGACAGTACGCGTTTAAATGGTAAATATATGCACTTATTTGTCGTTCTCGTTTGTATGATAAAAAAATGTAGAGTGGCCCATACGTTATGAATTAAATAACCTCAAACTCCCAATTCCATAATATATTTTCCCTATAAATCACACACCAGGAAAACTGTTTGAAATGTCAAGGGTCAAGTGAAATTTTCTGTCCAGGCAGTGTATGTGTGACGAGAATGTTTTAACCGCAGAAATTATGTCCTATATATATATATATAAGTTGAGCCCGCCATGATAGAATAGTCGTTTTTCCAATTATAGCTAATAATCCTTTGGCGTTCAGTATGATTTGACAAGCCTTCTTCATCGAGAGCAAGCTGATACAGTACCTTTAGATCGGCCTTAATTCGTACATACGGCAGATGTCGTGACAAATCAAGAATTGATTTACAAGATTGGTAACCTTCTGTTTCTAATGATCTACCTCAAAACCTGTAACATTCTTTAAAGGTCACTAAACCTACCATTTTGAAGGAAGCTATCAAAGAGGAGAGTATCTGTTTTATCTATATATTCTACCTAATCTCAGCACGGCTATTTAGCCACGAAAAATGTTGCACCGTCAGCAAGCAAATCTGTAATGCTCTGCGCTGTCAAATTAAACGCTATCTTTTCGGTAGAAAGAGTTACATAAACGCAAACGTGACGCGGGGATGCGCGTTCATTGAAGTAAAACAAAACTAAAATGAAGTGATTAGAAAAAGACAATACAATCAAGCTTCGGCGTATTTCTCTGACACTGGTTGTTTCAGGCGTTAATCTGCCTTCCCTACACCCCCTGCTAGCCGCGTGTTCTTCATAGGGTTATTGCAGCGAAAATTATTTATTGTTACTTTTTAGCCGCAGCGAGCTCGGAGGGTCACTCAATGATTTACCTAAGTTTGGCGGGTTCCTTGCGATGGTAGCCTTTAATGCAAGATCCTTCTGCCATTGTCCTGTTAATAGACGTCCTAATAGCACCGTGTATTTGAAATAAAAGATGTTTACACTTTGAAATGTCTCCTATCAGCTTTTTTTCGCGATTTTAACCAGAGCTCGAAACTATCTGAGATGCAGAGAAATTGTTAGCGATGCTGTGATTAAGCAGGTCAAAACCTTCAAAATAGTCGAATAAAATGAGAGTTTTCCTCTTTCAGAAACAATGTCTGCTGCTGAATCATTGTAGTAAGTGATGGTGCCGTTAATATATTTCTTGCGAAATCCAGAAAACGTTTCCTCAATGTTCTTCAACTTTTCCGTCATGAACCTTTAGGTTACTAGGTGGTAGTTGTCTATTGACGATTTACTGTTCTTTCTGTGGCTTGGCGCGATCAGTAAGAGTTGAAAGGGACCAGCGACGAATCGTACAGGATCAGGTTATTATGCTGGCAAGGCAGTATGCAAAACTTCTGTAACATCCTATCCGCAATAAAACCGGCCATTTCGGATCATTGACATGTATAGGAAATTGAAACATTTATAGTAGATATCCGCTTCGAACTTCTTAGGAAAAAGACCCGCCTAAAACGCAACTAATTTAGTCAAGTAAACGTTTTCACCTGTGAGTAATGGGATTGAAAGCCCCAATGGAAAATTTAGATTGTTACCTCGAGAACTAAACTTAGCACCGATTCATTGCGGCTACCTCTTGACGGCATATTGGGGATGATGGGTCCCATCGATTTGCTTCAAGTCATTATCACATAACTGATATCATAAGAAAGTGTACAACGATCTTATATCTCCGCCGTTTGGATTTATCAGTTGGTCACACAGCCACCGTGTGCATAGCAATTAAAATATTATGGGTTTTTTTTTTCGCTATTTGCAGACGTCTACTGACCGATTGGGTAAACGTTTCCGTTTCTAAGTCACGCACTGGCTGGTCAAAGACTGTGACAGTTTTTGTTGGTTCCGATAAACAACGGTACGTCGATGGCTTTAAGCGCACGTAACATCGTACAAATGAACAAGGATCAAGGATCCCACTGTGTAGCACCGCCTTATAAAAAACTTCAGAAAACAAGTTGTCCTTTATTTCTACATTGCTAAAATATCGTTTATATATATATATATATAGATATATATATATATATAGTAAAAAAATATTGGAAAAGTAATGTTAGTTTTCTATTAGGCTCAAACAAAGATAAATAATCTTTCCGTAAAAGTTACTAAATGTTTAAACTTTTGTTGATTCATGTTACCTTCTAAAATTGCTCTCGAATCTAGCACGTATCTATATATTTAATACACGCTTTTACACACAATTGTTATTCCCGGCTTTGTTCTATTAGGTCAGAGACCTTCTCAGCGATCGTTGGGTGCCCATATCTACAAGCAGCAAATGGTCGACATCGCGGCCTTCAGTGACTAACTCCATCGAATAGGCAGGTCCTTGAAAGAAGATTGGTATCGTGGTCATTTGCATTGCAACAACAGATCTCACGTCTCACTGATAGGCAGGTGTTACAGACAAGATTAGGTTCGGCATTTGAAGATCTTCTTCTTATGACACAAATTGCTCACTTCACAAAACATCAACATTTACGGCCCTAACCAATCTTTCTCTATAAACTTCTGAAATTTCAAGCTGGCAAGACAATGTGATAATTATACTATAAAAAAGTATCGAACGGCGCATCCGATTGCTGAAGGTGACACCAATATGGTATAATGAAGATCTTGCTTGCCGTAACACACATATCTATCAGGACTCAAAAGCAGTAGCACGTAGCAAATAGAAGTTCTATTTGGGAATAAGTTATTTAGCATATCTTTAGTTACCTTTTGAATATTTTTGGTTCATTATTCTGCTTAACGAAGCCGTTTTTCCGAGTGAAAATTTGCAAATAGATAGAACAATCTTATTTTGACAGTAGATATGACATTTATTCTGCCCAAGACCTTAGCGCGTACTGAACTCGAAAATAATAGGGTTTACGTACGGTGCATCTCAAGATGAACGCACAAGGACGGCTCTCCTGCCACTGTCATCTTTTGTAAATCTCCCTTTGACGTAATAAAGGTGTGTTTAAATTAAATTGTAATAAAAAAAAAAAAAAAACAATTATAAAGTAAATAATATTGAGTGTTATAATTCAGTGAAGTTATTTTATTTCGACGAGAGATTTTTCATTACTCCATATATTAGTGCTTATAAATCTACCTAATCGTTGCCTATACTTGTGGCAAATCGTCCGAACGAAGTTAAACGATCAGACCAAATCGAAATTTGTCTAGCCAAAAAATGTAACCATAACACGTAACCTTATCGAGTCCGGAAGTACCGCGCTACCGTTGATAACGGAGAAAGTCGCCGCGATCAACAAAGCTAACGTAGTATGAACGGTAGCTAGAGTAGCGAGCAGGCTGAGTGCACTATTCTGCTAGTTCATCCATACCTACATAATTGTGACAGTTGACAAACCCTTGTCGAGCGATAAAGATCGTCCTTAGTCATCGGTTGATTAATAGAAAAAACCGTAAGCGGTAAAGCCGTATCGACAGACGAAGAATAACTGTGTAATAGACTAGTGAAAAAAGCAGTTAGTATTTGCTCCCCATCCGGGGACTAAGGCTTCGTCTATCTATCTGCGAGCCGCGAGCCGGTCGGCCGTACAGCAACGATGACAACGAAACCCACGTCAATTAATCCCAGCTTCCGGTGAACGCGTGGATGTGCCGTCAAAGACGAGCTATGTGCAAGCTTCACCGACGATTCGTTGTTTCAGAGTACATATATAACGGATAAATGGTCCTGCTTATAGATTGACTGCTGGCTGTATAGGGTGCATTGATTGGCAATGCGGCTTCTGCTCGAATTCCTGTAAACTCCCTATTTTTCAATTCATGTTGTACGTTATAGTCGAGCTGCACTTGGGCCACACGTCACACGCACGTTGTGCTCGGTGGCAAGTATGTATAACGATACCCAAAAACTGGCCGGCGGAATCAATCTACATGATCAAAGCGTCCGGCAATGGGACGACGGTATGAGGTTACAATAGGAATAAACTGAGCGGGCTATAACGTTGCATGCGAGTCTATTGAACAAAGGGCGGAGACTCACGCCTTTCCTCATACAGAACGGCCGCTGAAATCGTGAGTGCGCCGATACGAAATAGAGATAAACGAAGATCTAATCAAACAGTGAAAAGACTCTGGATCTGTAATAACGACCAACGAAGCCCGTTATTGACACGAGTAACGAAATGTTATCTGGAAAATTGATTAGCAAGCCTGAAAAAAAAGAAGAGAGTGACAGCACTTTCTTATTTTATGAAACGTGAGCAGTTGTAACCTGCCCATAGGCGCTTATTTCTGAACTGTATGACCCCAGCACAAATAGAAAGAAGCATAGAAAATTGTCTATATAATTTGCGATGTATTGAATTCAGCTGTCGTCCTTTTTCATCGATATTCGGTTTAAGAAACCACAGTACAGAATAGAGTTTTGGTTTACTTAAATCATTATTTCGTTTGTTCTCCATTTACAGGATTAATCGCGTCGATTACCCCACGCATTTTATGTAAATTATGATAGGTTAAGTGGATGGAAATTCAATATTGCCTCAGAACCCAGCGAGGAGCAATTAGTACTGCTGCGATCATGTAAAGTGATCTGCCTCTGGCTTACATTTGCCAACTAGCCATTTTAATAATTGGACCCAGAAAGTAATTTTTCCCCGTGAAGTTGGCTTTTAGGGCCCGCTGTTCCTCTGTAGAGGCTCTTCGCTGGTCCCGTTCTAAGGTCATGTTGGGCCACGAAACCGGCAAAATCATTAAACGGTTCACTTTATAATAATCATCACAACAGTATCGCTGTCACCAACTAAATGAGACCAACAACGTTGCTATAGATACCTGCCCGACAAAAAAAATTGGGTAGCGGTAGAATTGTACGTAATGACTCGAATATTCATACATGTTGCAGTTAAGAGCTATTGAATACTTCTTCCACACTATATAAGGAAGGCAGCTTTCTCATAAACAAAAACAGATATACTTGATTGGCTACCAGCTACACGTTTGTGGTCATACTGCATCATACACGTCCGTGGTGTGTATGGATTCGAACGGGTGTACTTCTATACTGCTTGTTTGCTATCCACAATACACACAACACTGTTAAGGGAAACAAGGCGATAAGCATTGTCTAGGCCTTATCAATTGCCATTGGAGCTAACAACATCGATCGGTACGTGTAGATTCGTGGTAGAATGTTTGATGTCCCATGGCCGCTTACGGATTCGTTCAGTCCAGTGCGTATAATACGTTCATGGCTTTGACAAACGCAAGGAGTGTTAGAGTGTTACTGTTGACCGATCATTATATCCGCAACCGATATTTCATGCTACAAAAGAACGCTTAAGTGTTTACTTCATAGACTCAAGAATTAGTCTAGCTAGGACGAAGAGCGGCGTGAGATTTGCTAGGAGCGCTCATAAAACAATGACCATATAGTAACAGCGGGGAGTGTACAGCGGGAAAGGAAAGAGTAGGGAACGAACTTAGGACTGTTGGCAACGGTATGAGATGAATTCGGTCGTCAGCGTAAGTTGCATGTGAAATATGTGAAAATCGTTTGAAGCCATGGCTATCTGCATACAAATGGAGCCTACAAGGAAGATACGAAACATTGATTTACCAGCTGAACCGCAGTGTTGCCAAAAATCACTTCAGGTATGTTGATTACGTTAAGAAAACGAGACAGATCCGACAAAAAGCATTGCTGTCTTCACAGTTTTCCAACCAACACAACGACACCCAAGCTGTGTCCAGGTCCCTAGAAGCGTCTTTCGGAACGGTCAAGCTCGATCCATGAGGGCATAGTAAACCACCAACCTGTATGTACCAAAGGTTCACTCATCTAAGCCTAACGTGAATAACAGTGGAAGAAAATGCCAGACTTCTGCATACTTTTTTTAAGCTGTCTATCGGCGCAAAACGGAATTAGGGTACTAAATGATGGTGCAGCGGTATCTTCCGCCTTTATCGATGTTAACTACTACACCAAACAAGGACTGCATGCCTTTCATACCCACTGATATTGTCGACTCTCCGTGGCAAGGATTCCCTAAAATATGGCTGACTGCTAAAAACTCTCCACGCAACGAACTTACTTACATAGAACAACTTATTTCGACCCTGAGGTCGGCGTGTAATTTACACGGCTCTTGTCTCTGCAACTGGTAGTAATGATATGATTTGCGTGCTTTGTTTTTAAAAGATGGAGGGCCGAACTTAAATGAACAGCGTGTGCGCTGTGGGCGATCAGAAAGAAACGCATCTCGATCACATGCGTGTGCATCTAGTAGTTCCAGAACGACGAGAGAGCTTGTGAGCAATGGCTTCAAAATTGGGCACGTAATAGGCGTCAGTCTTGTACAGAAATAAGGTCTAAATTCAGGGAGTATTGTTAAGGTAGGATTAATAAGCGGGACGAGTAACTATTCAATACATCTAGAGCTATCACTAGCAAGCATGACCATATATTTTAATACTGATACACAAACGAGTATAAAGTAGACATTGATTACAATGAACCTAGTAGACAAGATTCGTCAAAATATTATAAACAAGACGACCTTTTCCGCCTGTTATCGAGCACCTATACTGAGCACTGCGACAAATTATTGTGAGGCCAATAAAATAATCACAAATAAATATGAATGTATGCAAGTTCTAGGTACGTTGAGATAGGACCTAACCGCAAGGTCAAAAAGTCAGTTCTTGATCTTCTAATACCTTGTAACCCACTGGGTCTTAGCAGTGTTCCGACGGCGAAGGATACGTTAATAAGGTTCTAGAAGATCAGCTGCACTAAATAACACCAAACACCTAAAAGTATCACCCCACAAAGTGTCTAATGGACTCCGTATAATTGTAGCAATTTGCATTTTGCCTTAAAGAAAAAGCGTTAGCACTACGTAGACGCTTTTGCGGTTCGGGATCTGACCTAACCCGAAGCTGGTAAAATCAACGAATATGACGATAATCTTTACATGACTTTAAGAACTCCGCATGCTTCCGTATGCTTTTTTTGCTGACCAACAAATTTACCCTGGAAAGAGTCAAGGCCGTTGTCGTTATTGGTTTTGCCATGCGTAGAAGGCTCTGACGGCTATCTAACGAGCTTCAACTATAATAAGTCGCAGATGTATTGATCCTTGCTTATTTTTTTCGCTGCAATATATTTTTAGCTGTTACGCCTTATCGCAATTTACTAGCGATGTTGAGTCCTCTAAGCTTCCCCCTGCATAATTCCCTATCTCATTGTCCCATTCGCTATTCAAATGCTGTGTTTCAGTGCCGAGTGTCAAAAAGCTATATTCTATCAAGTGTGGAAGGGGAACACAAAAACTAAACGTACATTTTTATTATATTATAAACAGTTCTTAGCTGGTATTTTTATATAAAGTTTTTTTTAATATATTTTTTAAATAAAGTGTCTATTAAACACTTCGCATGAGTTAGCTAATGATTCATAGTAATAATGTAGATAGATGGATAAGTTCCCGAGTTTGCGAAAACGCAAGAAATTCACGCGTTAGATTGCCTCTTATCTCCTGTCAACAGGATCCTCTCCGATGGCAAGCGTGCATCGGGTCCAATGTTATTCTGTGTATGATTGTGTTTATCGTCAACGTAGCACTGATATTCTGTGTCAGCCTAATTATCGTTGCGTATGTCAACATCAAACTTGGGCCGCGTGATGATACGACCAGACGTAAGTAACCGAAAATGTTGATGATGTTATGGGAATGTCAGTAAAATAACTATTGGACATTTGTGGCTTTGCTAATATTCCCTCCTGGTAAAAGATGTCAGCCTAGAACTCTCGTCAAATATGCCCTACCTTTCCTCTACATATAAACCTGGCATCAGCTAAACGCCTAAGATAATTGAACCGATATGTTAAGCTTTATACCGGTTTATATGCATAT
>NW_019214209.1:0-89534 GCF_002532875.2 Varroa jacobsoni | reverse complement strand
TAAAGCCATTCCGTCCACAGACTATCGTATTAGACAACAGTAGTTCCGAGAATGTTTCGTAACCTTCTCGCATACACACATATACACTTTATAGTACCTCACCACCTTTTGAAGGTGACGCGTCCTACAAAGTGCCAAATCTGCTCCAATGCCTCTGAGCACCTGCTGTAATCGAACGATTGGGTTCATAGTCAGGCCATGAACGTTGTTTATAGCATATTAAATACTTGAATTGGAAGAAGACGTGTAGCTTTCTTCACAGGTTACCAGATAAGATTAAACTTTTATTTTATCCTTTCGTAAATATAAAAATTTTTATAGGTTAGGCATCATTCTGAAACGTTAGTGTGTTGCCATTAATAGGCGAACAACTTTGATTTTAAAAAACACAATAATTATTTATGTTTCAATCGTTAGCGACGGGCCGTAGTAATTTTTAGCAATCTGACTTGCGAAACTTGAAATTTGACTACTTAACTTGCTATAAACTATGTTGCCTGCGTGCCCGATGCCCCCCAGCAGGATTATCCGCCGAAAGATTTGTGCCTACTCACAAAATAACTACTTGGAATAAATCCATTAAACTGGAGTTATCGCTAGGGGCAGATTAGAGCTCAAGTCGTTTTTCGAAGTTCTGCAATATCTTTTCAGGTGTGGTTTGCTATTATAGATGGAAGATTAACTCCTTAGAGCCATCTGCAGTTTCTACGAGCTTATTATGCACTCATTTAATTCTAAGCTTTGCGACCGTCGGCAGCGATTTCCAATTGAATCTTACCGATGTAGGCGGTATTGCCGGTGTTAAACAGTAAGTCTTCTTTATACGTCATGACTATTGATCAGTGTTATCGCTATACGTATTTCTAGAGTTTATTTAATGCAAGGTGACGGCATCATGTCAACCGGTGACACATAGTGCATTGTTTTTGTTGCGCTGACTCTTGTACAAGCCCTTTCGCTACGTTTACTTGCAACTCTGTGTAGACATGATGAAAGGCCCTAACTTCACATGCCAGTATTCTTTTGTTAAGGACAACTGCGTACTTTTGTCTTGACCGTGTCCGCTACAGAGTTATTAATGAAATTCGGAAGAAAACGAAAATAAGAGCACGCGAAGACTCGGATCTGTTCAATAGCAGCGAGTTCAGATCAGTTCGAGTGATGCTTTCTGTGGGCGGTGGGGGAGGCAATGCTCATTTCGCGGAAATGGTCGGATCTCACGACAATAGGAACGTGTAAGTTTAAGGTATCGATTGAAACGCACTTAGGATCCATATTGCATCCTTTTAAGAGGTAGTATGTGAGTATTCACATTGAAAAAAGCTAAATAAAATCTTATTTAATCTGTATACCTGAATTTGCATAAAAAATAAATTAGATTTTTATCAGATTAACCATGTCGAAGGTGAACAAAACAAATCTACTTTCAGTTTCCTGAAATCATGCGCTGAGGTGATCCGCATAACAGCTCTGGATGGCTTAGATTTCGATTGGGAATTTCCCGGATTTCGCGACAGGGGCCAACTAGCGACTTTGCTGCGGGACACCTCGGCCATGTTGAGCGGAATTGCTAGTAATCAATCTGACCCGTTTGAGTTGTCGATCGCTATACCGGGACCATTTACCCTGGCGTTGGGTTTTGATGTGAGGGAGATTAGCAGGTTGGTGAATACCGACATAGCACGCAGGGTGACTTTATACACATTCGTTTCTCACCTACTTAGATTTGTTTCCCTTAATGGAACTATATTGCGAAATCGTATTCGGGTTCAATGGGTCACTGCTCTCTCCTGCTCACTAGCAATATTTCATCAGAATATATGATCAGAGTTGACCCCTTGTTTTTTCTTTTTATTCATGATTGCCTTTCATTGTCTTTTTTCAGGTACTGCAGTTTCGTTAATTTAATGGCGTACGATTTAGTCCTGTTAAATTCGGTATTTCGACAAACAGCTCTACACAGTGCCTTACACGCTCAACCATCGTGGTGGTACATTCCATTTGCGGTCGATTTCACAGTATCGTTTTGGTTGATGCTCGGTCTCACGCGGCCTATGATAAATCTTGGTAAATATATGACTCAACGAAATCAGCTCGAATTGTGTCGTTATCTGACCCATCGGCATGAAGTATTAGACCCTGAATCAAAAAAAATTATACTTAACGCAAACACGTCACTATTATAGAAAATGCATAAAAGCTGATAAGAAATACTTCTATTTTAGGTATCAGCGTCATTCATAGCACGTTAATGGTCAATAGTTTCTTGTCCAGTTGTTACTTAGTACAAGTAACTAAGTGCTAGTTAGCTCCCATCGTGCTTAACGTAGCAAGCCAATTTTGAGGCACTGATAGCATCTAGCCTCTGCGTTTCGAGTTTTCTTTTCGAGATCGCCATCAGACAGTCCATCACACGGCTGTTTCTAAGATTACCAGTCAAATACGTTACCTACTAAGTTATCACGGGGACAATAGCCTTTAGCCTCCTGACACCTTGCCTCCACATGACCTTTTTGAAAGACAGGAACATTCGTCTTTCGGTAAGAGTTTGATAGATTAGTAGAAAATTTTACAGGGAACTTCTCCGAACTAAATCATAACTTTAGATTTAACATAGGGTATCGACCCTTTTACAGGAACGATAGGGGGGACAGTGTGAAGCTATTCTTCCACCTTCTCATTCTAGGCTATGTTTTTTTGAATCGGCAAGTTCAGTTTTGGTTCGATCGTACCATATTAAAAGAGATCATTGACATGACTAGATCTGTGCTTAAGTTTAGTAATTTAAGCTGAAAAACTATGTGATATAGCAAAATCAGTAAAGCATGAACCACGATTTCCTGTCGTATTGAATCCAGGAATCCCTACATATGGCGTGGGATACGAATTGACCAACAAATATCAAACAGGGCTCTTTTCATCGGTAAAAGGCTACTTGCGCATGGGCGCTAATGTAAACTACGAAACGGTAGGAGAGCCTACATTGAATAGAATCTAAGAACACATTGTTCTACCTTGCACAGATAGGCTATATATATAGCAAGCATACAGTACATATGTTTTTTGTCGGAAATACTGAGAGTAATCAGACGTCGTTTTTCTCTCGACTCGTATCGTCATCTAATCGTGCCCCTCCTTTGATCCTGTTATAGATCTGTGAGATTGCAAAATCTCAACCGATTAAAACGCACAGACACGAAGCATCTGGCGCACCTTTTATCGATGACAGCAATGGGACGTGGATTAGCTTCGACGACCCAATTAGCATCACTAAAAAGGTCTAAAATAGAAATATCTCCACAATCAATAAGTTAAGCTTTCAGACATTTTGTTTATCTTGAAAGAAAGATTTGGTGCACATTTCTACCAGTGACTCGATTTCGAAACTATTCCAACGGCATGACTTTCGAAAGAAGCATAAAACAAACTATGGACTACGGCAAGAATAGGTACGAATATCGTTTGAGAGTTGCGCTTGTTTATGAAAAGGGTGTAGTGTAACTTGTAAGACAGTCCTTCTTCCCGGTCTATTTCTAGGTGGAATATGCCCGCACCAAAGGCCTCGGAGGCATTATGATTTTCAGCTTGAATGCAGATGACCATGCTGGAAAGTGTGGGCAACAGCAGTTCCCGCTTACGATGACTGCCGTTAAAAACTGGCGAATCTCAACTAGTACGCCAGTCAGATTGAACAGAACAAACGAAAGTGAGCAAAGCGTTAGCGGTCGAATGAGATCACTCTAGGCCCTGGTCGCTTCAATTCCATCAAGCCCTTGGCACAAATAAAATGATAATTCATGTTTACGATGATTATTAGCGTTGTGTCTAGTGTAGTATTGTCCGGGTACTTGTTACCCATTAGAAATTGGCTGTTTGGCCTATTAGACGATGCGCGCTTACCAGGCGGTCTTAGGACGGTTAGTTAGAAGTGCATTGAAAATTGATAGCATATATTGACTTATTGCTTCTTTTTTTTTTTTTTTTTTATTTATCTGCGACAGGCATCGTCTCAGTCCCCGAAAAACCCTATTACACATATAATCAGGCTGTCGGGTAGGCATTGGATGGATCATTTTCAGGGATTTTGCCGATTACTTTTTTATATCTAACAAAAAGGATATTATACTGCTAATAGCTATATAAGTAGACATGTTTGTTGGAGTGGTCAACGTGTAATACCTTGAGTTTATAAAAAGTGTTACTGTGCTACGAAACAACGCTTTTGATCTGTTTGTGTGCGATATTTGATTTTAGTTAGAATCAGATGAAGTCCAGTATAAACCTGATTGATAGGTATACCAATCCTGTATGAACATAAGTCCGCTTCCGAGGCCGTTTTTAATAGACGTTGTTTATATACCGAGATGTAAGTATTCCTGCATTATTCTTGACACCTTAGACCCTTCTGGAGAAATTTGTCACAAAGCTTATAGTAGCAAATAAAGTATTAATTGATCCGGTCAAACATGTGTAGTATAATACTGAAAGCCATTTTTCATATTTAGAACATGACAGCTGTCACTGTAACCCGACGAAGAAGGGGCAATCGAGAAGATCAAATATTTTGCCAACAATATGTTTCACTTTATGCTACAGACATTCGTTATCGAACAAAAAAGATCTTTTGTAAAGATACGAAGTCTCAGTGTTTCCTTAAAGTCAGAATTTGGACCACGGCTTAGCCTGTGGAGCGACTGTAACGTCTTTCAGAAATTATTTTTGAAATTTATGAATACCGACCAACATATATATATATACACACATATGTGTATTAAGTGTGTCTAATTCTATAGGTACATATTCACGTATGCCAACGTCTCTCATGTCTAGTTAAATTTCTATGTTACGAATATCGATTGGTGTTATTTTGCCCCTGTGAAATTTCGAGACCTCATTTTCTATTGCACGCCGGGTATGTCTCTCGTGTGAGACCTCCATAGGATTATATGCGGAAGTCACTTTCACGCCGTAGCGTAAATTAATCTTCTGCGTCAGAATACGACAATAACAACAACGCGATTGGCCTTCTGTGTGTTCTATTACTTATATTTGAATTTATTTCAGTATGATACAAAAAAAAAATAAAACAGAGACAGTATAACAATATTACATCTGTTTCTAATATAGTATAGGCCCAAGCACAACTACCAGGTCGTAAACAAATAAAGCTGATCGACATTCGATTACGGATTATCGATCAGTTCTGAACGATGCCGAACGACCTCTAGCCTGTATCCTCGAAGCCATAGAAGGAAAGACTTTCTTGATCTAAGCAAACCATGCAGATATCAAATAAATTCCTTTACCTATTATCGTACCAAACAGAGTCTGTCCTGAAAAATATATACAGATATTCAATATTCTCCAATTATGTAGATAACAGTACAATCTTCATTAAGGCTACTGCTAATTTTCCCTCTATAGATAATAGGTCCTTCAAGAGAACCTTGAGCTCTTCTTGAACAACGACTTCTCGGCTAAAAAGTATGAGTAGCAGCAATTGATAGATAATTGGTACAGATGTTTGTTTAGTACCTCATTTTGATAGGTTTTACGGCGTACTGTAATGTCACTAGCGAATATATAACATCAGATGAGCTATCTTTTCAGATAAGTATGCAAGCTTGTTGAAAAATTGCAAGCTGATAACTCAGCCACTCGTTTGCCGATGGCAAATGCCAGAACAGGCCAGGCTGCACATCCCAAAGCGCTTTTTCAGAGAGTCGCTGTTTATAACCATAATTGGTATTCAGCTATTTCGGAAAAATGAAGGGCTTTCCAGTGCGGTGGCGTTTAGTTTCCAGGGGCAAGTGGAGAGGGTAAAACAAGGCCCCGAAAGTGGCACTGCTAAACATTTCCTACTCGAATAAGTTGCTGAAAAGGCCGTCAAGTTATTGAGCTAACCTCTTGGTGTCTTCACGAACCGAGGGGTAAAATGATACGAACACTGTTCTCCCAGGCCTGTTTCTTGCAACGACCGACAGAACGTCCGCGTTCTTAGTGTTTAATGTGATATGGCGGTGTTGTCCTCGGTCAAACATTTCTAAGCGATGTCTTTCTTTTTCAAGGTCGTCTTTCTGTTATATCAGAGGATAACAGTAGATAGTAAAAAAAAAATGAACGCATCAAAATGCTTGTAGAAGGCAAGACATTATTTTGAAGCAAAAAAAAAAACGACATGTATAGCGAATTATACGTATTTAATCACACTTGTGTTTTAATATACGTCGTTAACGGGGTTTCGGTCAAAGTTTTATCCAGCGTTTACGGTTTGAGCGATGTACCCCCACACGGCAACAACGAAAAAGTTGGATACCAGTAGCAGCTATAAGGAAAATCATGAACAAGTTGGTAATAGGATATTAACTAGGTCTTTATGGTCAGACATTTATATGACAGGGTAAGAATTTAATCTGATGTTTCGGTGGCTTCGATTGAACTACTCCGGGTCTAATTTTTCTGGTCTTTTTACTGTACATTCGATGAACCCAGTTGTTAAAAGATGCAGAACTTACCCCTTCTACCTCACCACCTCAAGGGATAAGCCTACTTTAGCAGATAGTCTTAAACCTAATCATAGTCTCGAACATCTCCGAGGAGTTGGCAAGGGCTTCAGAAAAGTTTGCCACAACATCGTATCCGCTGCAGTTAAAATAAATTCGAAATGTTTTTCAGATTAGCCCTAGATTTCTCTCTTAGGTTGGGCATATATACAACTGCCATCCACAGGAGAAACGATCGCTTAAACGCCGCTCATGCGGGGCAACGGGAAGTCTAATTTTTTTTAAAAATCAACTTTTCCATGTTACTTTTGCTGAACACACGACACTTTTTATGACGACTTCGGAAGACCTACCAGAACGTTGCGTGCCAGTATCTCTTGATAGCTAGTTGCTTCCGTTCAATATGCTAAAGAAAAAAACTTATTTATTTATTATATTATAAGCAAATTTTCTGCATCTATCGGAAAAATCGTATCTATAATCTATTATGACCTTACGTGCCTATTACTCTTCACACTTCGTAGTTAAGAAACAGGTCCCTGTAGAGGATCTTTGCGTAGTCACAGAATACTACAACAGTTATCTAACAAAAGCGTAACTATGCTAAAAAAAAATTCAATGTTTTCATACGTACCGCCATAAAGGAGGAGCATTGCTTTGGACGGCTGACTCTTTGTAGCACTAAGTGAAACAGGTTTTGTTCGATATCGAATTTAGGCTATCTTATCTATCCTTTAGTTTAACAGCTACCACTAGTACATTACGCGTTCCATCGATATCTATGACTAATCGACAATGTCCACATGTACTTATCGCAATTAGAACTCAAATATTGTTAGTGAATGTTGTTGGAGAAAAAATATTGACTCTTTTTCTAGCTAGTCTAAACGAAAGTCACCTATCCCAGGTACTCGTCCCTAGTTGCATCGGGTTGACGTTGGTGTTTATTTAAACGTTGGGATGGGGCAATAATAAAATTGTTGAAATGAACTGAGATAGAGTTCCTTGAGGATGACTTAAATATCTGCGGCTACATTTTACAATTTTATCATAATAAAGGTCCAAATATCTGTTATCTATAGTTAAGATGCGATCCAAAGATGTTTCTGTCGTTTTCGTTTTGGATATTTCGATGTGTTAACTTACAAATAGTCAATATATATGGACAAGCCAATGTATACTATATTTACTAGGTGCTCGGAAGTTCACGCAGCTAATCAGAAGGACAAAACGTGAAAAATTCGTACCATCATGCATAGTTACCTGACTTTTTAAACGTGTTTAAAAAAAAAAAGGCACAATCTTACCGAATTACATTCCTTTTTGCACACTTCTGTATGGCGAGTCGTCTAATTTTCTGAGCACAAAAAAAATCTCTTTACGATATAATTTTTTAGGGTTGCGTAATAGAATCCTATACGAACTGGCATCAGCAAATAATACGGAATTGTATAGTCGTATGTATGATTGACGTACTTTTTTAATTGTTTTACCCTGTCTAGTACGGTTAAAATAGGACAAACACACGGAGTAGTGGCAACAACGCCAGTAATAATCGTACTAGAATTTTATACAGTAGCTTAAAATAGCAATTAAAAAAACTAACGTAGCCGCTTTTCGTGTCATACTGGCTGAGAACGTCAGCCGTCTCAAACAATGGCTAACTAATGAGTGGATGTAAATCTCGACACGTTTCTGGATGGTAGCGAAATTCGTACACATTAATTTTCTCCAGGTTGTCCTGTTCTATCGTCCTATTTGGCTTAGTTAGGTCGCAGTAGGCAGACCAATCGGATAACGACGGCAGCTGTGCCAGTGGTGTTAGTAGTTTTGATTGCCTACCGGATACCCCGTTTGTTGGCTGTCTAGCTACAACGAAGCACTCCCTAAAATTGCTCGTCTCAGTCAACTTCTTCCGTTATTGCTTTTTTTTTTCTATAATCTAATTTCATGACTTACCTACTTGGCTGGCTGAACGTCGAAATGCTGTTTAATCACAAAGGCCACTGGATACAATAATGTCGTGCAATGGCCCAGCGTGTCGCCTGTATGTCGTGACCCTTTAGATACCCCGGTGTACCTAGGATGCACATACAGACGCAACGAAAGTACGCACCGTATCGTAATAGCGTTGGATACGAGAAAGGGTGCGCCGGCAAAATGAGATAGCTGTTTTTCGTTCCCTTCAAAAATGGATCATCAACGTCAACCGTACCGAGTTGCAGGGATGGACAGAAGTAAAGCTGGGATAAATCTTGTAACAGTGGTCACCCTTTGCTTAATCTAAATCTCTGACTGATTTTATTACACTTTGGTTCCCCAATGACAATTACACAAGTAGGACAAATAGTTACTACTAATATACTAGTATTTTAGGTTATCTTATAGCTCCTATAGTAGTACCGTGAGAGCCTCAAGCGCCAGGCGTTACTGGCAAGGGGTCAATTAAAAAAAACCCTAATAGCATTTGACCGTCGCTATCTAAAATGGTTCCAGTTGAGTTGAGTTTGTTTTTTCTGGCTATCAAACGTCTCTTTTCCTAATGTTACCTGTACAAATAATTTTTCATTCTGGTACAAACCCATTGTCAAAAATTAAAAAAACCTCTAAATGTTTTAACAGTGTTTCGGTTTTCCTTTTTTTTTTTTTAAATAGATTTCCTAGTCCCGATAAGCAAATCTTCATGGGATAACTTCATTTCTAAAATGTTTCTACGGTTTTGTTGATATTTAATTGGTGTGCAACACTATTTACATGTTAAACAATGTTTACACTTTACTCTTTGTGAGCGCTAGGCATTTAAGCCACACAAGCAGAAGTACGTAATACGACGGAAGCGACAGATGTCTATTCAACAGTCCCATGTAACCATATGGAGACAGAAGTCTGCTTCGCTCAAAGGCAATCTTTTAAGAGCTCGTAGTGCTCTATTTTGAGGGGTTGTTGGGTGCCTCTGTAGCATTAAAAGCAGATTACATTCACACTTGCGAACCCAAGACCAGCAGGAATTCGTTGAATATTTCGAAAGCTTCAAGCGTTTAGGTTATTATTATGCTTTAGAGTGAGCAAATGCTTTCGAACCATCTCGCCGTCAATCGTTTTAAGTTGAATGTAGCATCCAGGATTTTTTAAACACGCATGAGTAACTTATCGGAGCAACAAATCTTCCTATATAAATGTTTTGCTACCTAATCGTTATACGGTTAACTGAGCTTTTTATATTTTTGGTTAGATATTGGCTTTTGCTAAGTTTTTTTTTGTAACTGCTTGTAACTTTCAGCCAAGGTTAGGAAACCGTTCTGAATCAGGAAAAAAATTGCCCCAGCTTTAACCATTCTTCTGATTCTACACTAAAGTTACCTGCAACATTTCATATTTTGTATATCGATATCGACTTCACGTAAACCAACTACCAATGTTGATATAGTCAATGCAAGACATAACAAGAGGAAATTATTGATCACTAGTTATAGGGCTATAGGTCGGAGGCAGTCGTAAGCTTCACAAGCTTCACTAAATCTTCTGAGAATAAAGTAAAAGATAAAAAAAAAAATGACCTCGATAGGGAGACACACGAGGAAATCTAGATCACGCTAGACTACTTTTAGCCGAAAAAAGTCTGTCCAGTGCTAAAGCAAAACCGTCTCCTAGGAAATGCTAGCCAGAACACAGAGGACAGCGACTACCAACGATAGAAAGTATATCTTAGTCGCCGGACGATGTATGCCCGATGACACTCCAAGAAGGGCTGTGTGCAAGGGATCGATTGGGGTAACATGATTATTGGATGACCATTGACGGAGCCAGTGGATTTACAAACGGAGGTAGCCAACATGAAGTTGTACCCGTAGGGTGATCTTGACGTTCAAAATGGCAGAGGACATTGATAGTTCTAGTAACACGGCACAGGGGATTTTCGTTGATAGTTAGGAATGTCTTAAGTGTGACATACCCCTGCTCGGTAGAACGTAATGAAAAAATGTCGACAAGGATTTGTAGACCTAGAGCCGACTTAAGTGGTTAAATCACATGATGTTACTTTACGTGTCTGAATAGAAGATTTCAAGGTTTTACCTTAAACTCTAATCACTGACGTGTGACGTATGTGAGGTAAAACCAATCTTAAAAATTAATTTTGAATTGTTTGTAACGTTTTGAGCTGTGATTAGATCCCACAAGTCTGAACTATACATATATATGTAGCATGGAATCGAGTGGGACATCATTGTTCCGAAGTACACGTTACTTGAAGCATAATAAAGCGGATTTTCCTAACTAGCGTCCTTTCCTGCCTCGTCGACTTATAAATAGCTTACTCCGCTTAGTAGCGTATCGTAGTAATTTGTATGCATTACACCGTTGGGTGATTAATGTATCTACTTGTTTAAATTGCTTTTATAAAAAAAAACCGTTTCGGCTTTGAAAATTTGCCTTATGACCTTTGCTATCGTTGAGCAATTTTATAGTGTAACTTCTACACAGATAATGGGGTATCCTATTCGAAAGTTACGACAATTTCAAAGCAGGATCTTTTAAATAAGCTATCCGTTAATTACGTCTTACGCGTGCAAATTTTCCTTCTTGAAATTGTTATACCAGCTCTTGCTTGCTAACTTTTGTCTTCTAGTAAAGTTCATTTAAAAATAAGTTGAATTTCAGATGTGCAGCTCGTACTTTAAACACCTTTTATGATGCATTAGTATATACGGTGTGTTTATCATACTTACTGAACAAATAAAATATTGTAAACATTAGATGGACTCAACAGACCCCGTTTATTGTGTAACAATGCCAATGGGATCTATATCATTGTTCTATTGTTCTTTCATCATCATTGTTGATGGATTACAGACTATTCATTGGGTGTTACAAGCACGAATCTTCGAATGCCCGGTTTACCTGTATATACGAGGCTTACAATAACGTGGATATGCATTCATTCAGCGGTTCTAACAAACTGTAAATTGTTGTAGAATACACACCATGTTTTTGCATACTTTAGTGGTTGTCCACAGCGAAAACAAAATGATGCCCCAAAGCATTTGAAGTGCAGATAAAGATGAAGCTGAAAAACAACAACGATGGATGTACGTACGATTCTGCAGAATCAAATGTCTTTCTATTTCCTTCACTTCTACATAGATTGGTAACGTACTTTATGTAGCAGTAAATACGCTGTTTGAGTTTACTTAATACTCACGTCATTATCGTAGAGTCTAACAGTAGAACAGAAGAAGTTGATCCGTATTATGACACAGATTTTCTCCACTTTCATCACTGAAAAAAAAAAAAAGTTTACCCCAGTTAAACCATATGTGCAGAATATTAGGTCCTGCAGGCAAAAGTGGGTGGTCGCTTAAAACGTCAAACTGCCATCATGTAAAAAGCGAGATGCAATCGTTTGTGCCGGACAATTAGAATCTTTAGTTTAATTATCTTTTATTGATTAAAAGTGTGGTTCGGATTACCGCAGAGGCTCTATATTTATAAAAGTCGTAGGTCGGACAAGCAGCCGTTTCAGGATACCCTACGGAAAGGTGCCGCTGTGAATTTCTTCCTAAGAGAAGAAACAGACTATAACAAATAGCGTATGCTAAGTAAATTCTGTCTCGAAATCAAAGATATTGGCATACAATTCTGCCTTTGATCGTCCATGCGAACAAACCTAGCTATAAGGTATTATTGAAAGGCAAATTGGCACTATGCTCCACTCACGGTCCGATTTTCGTTCAGATAATGTGATACCAGTTGCAGATCTTGCTGGCGGTTTATCTGACTCTAAAGTCACCAATTTTCATGCAGAAGCAAAAGACATCATGGAACGCTTCATGTTAAAGCCAGCGAAAATGATAAAGAAAAGTCCACTTCGTTGACACCAACTGGCCGTTCAGTCCATAAGGACAGATTGGCCTATTTGAAACCCTATGAGATGATACTTTAGATCTGACACGGCAGCGGTCAAATCTAAAGTTTTAGTGGAGATAAATCCGGTAAGCGGCAAATCGAGATGCAGTAGTCGAATAACATTAAGGGAAATCGGAGAAGCCAATCGATCGAAGTCGCACAAAGCAACGGTTGAAAGCAGGTTTGTATTTTTGGAACCCATTGAGGATCGTAGCAAGCCTTCCGTAAGAGACAGACTCCCCTAATCGTGTCTATATTGCCTTTAAAGATTAGTTTTTAATAACAATATTTACAACATGCGAAAAATGGACAAATATTTTTTTCGTAAAAAAATAGTGATAAATTGCGCTACTATTATAAACATAAAACGATTAAATTTTTTGAAAAGTTAATTTCTGATTATCCGATGAGTTTTTGCACTTCTATTAACCAATTGAAGCCACTGGTAATTACAATGCTAAAATGTCCTCTTGTTTATTCATTTATTACATTGAAAATTGACAGAGCCATTTTGGTCATTTTTCTATTACTTTTTTCGTATTCAATCAAATTGATCGTGACATGATAGCGGACAAGGCAGCTTATATTCTCTTTACATAGTGCAGAATTCGGCTCAAGATGGAAATTTTACAATAATTATCATTTAAAGAGGTTTACGTTTTCATCACTGTACACAACAATAATGTCAGTTTTGCCTATCAAGGGCCCGACTAATAGCAGCGACTGCAGCCTATCGAACGCACCGCCTCTCATGCGGAACAAGGAGCTCAATATAGAGTGCACGCAAATTGTTGATAATGCACCGCCCTTAACCGGAATAATCTAATGCCTTTATATAATATCGGTAGTATCCAACTTCGGTGGCTTTGCGGGTTCTGTACCGATCTTTTTCGACGACATTGTTTCCCGAACTGGCTTCATATCCATGCAGCCATTTCTACAGGAGAGCTACAAGAATACAGCCGCACGATTCCTAAGTAAAGAGTAAGCTTCATAGTTCAAATGTACCCGCCCTCAACCTTCTTATGGGCTGCCATTACCAGGGTCCCGTGCTGCAGTATGCTGAATCCACGTCGCGTGTGCCTTGGGACTCCCGAAGTATGGCAGACGCGTTTTCGTGAGCGTCTCCGCCCTGTTTACGAAAGCGAGATGCAGTAGTTGACAGTAGCCAACACTACAACGATCCCAGCGTTCATATCGCTGCTATTGATGGAAGTTATTGATGTTTAGTGCAATGTATTTTATTAACTAACACCACGTCCGCGAACTTCGAGCTGGGTGTAGACATAGATTTATATTATGAAATATGATGTCTATTTTTCTGACAATTTGCTGTGATACCTGGCAGAGCTGTTTGAGGTGCGTAGCTGTTTTTGGTTTGAAAAATCAACGAAACGAGTTGTGCAATTTTAACGTATTTGGCGTTAAACGTCATGATGGTAGAATGTTAAAATGTTTGTCTACTAAACCCAAGGACACGGAAAGTTCGCTAGGTTCGTGTCTGGGTGTAATTGCTTTTCGTTTCGTAACGTAGGAAAACTCTGATCGAAAGTATTTCCTAGCAGTAGTTCCCGACGTAAAACATTTATTGAATTATTTCTCCCCATCTACTAGGTAAAAAGTGTTTTGGTTAAATTTAAAGGTAATTTTGTCTCTCATTTTTTTCCGCTATTCTTCATCTATAACGGGTGGACGGTTGCTTGTACAAATATTACGGGTTCACTTGACTAGATTTACTTATTACCGAGTAGCAAATCAAACTTAGTTATCGCTATATCAGAATGCAAATATCGAAGATCGTTTGGTGGATTGCTTTCAACTTAGGACAGAAGCTTACCTTCTTGGCTACGCAACTGGCAATCAATAAAGCGTGTCGCACAACATCCAATACTTTACAGAAGACTTCATCCTTTAATTGGTACCCGCTTTGCGAGGGCTTATCAAGATCTAGTAAACAAATATACAATATCGCCTGTCCTTGGAAGCTGTTTCCCATTTTCTTCGAATTTCCACTCTCTATTTTGACACACCCAAAACAACCAACATTGCGTTCGTAGTCAACATGTGATTGCTCCTGTTCACCGCGATAAACTACCTATCATTTCCTCTAGTATAAGTGTCTGTACTATAGTGAGAATACCCTGCAAACCGGTAAGGAAAATAAACCCATACGGCGATGCGTGGACGAACACGTCGGTTATATGGAACTAGCACAGGGGACCCCGCTAGTAGACAAGATAAACGAGGATTCATCTTTCCCCTTCCTTCCCTAAAGGTGGACTACTAGTCGGATGATGAACCTTGTCCTTGGCCCGTATTCGGGCCATGTGAGTGCATGTATTTTCTGCATCTAAGTCCTACTCACGCAGCAGGATTACAAGGGTGGCTACACATTATGGCTATATGTAGATGATGTAATTTCAGGGAAGGCCGCTATTGCCCCTGGCAGTCGTTGCGTTCAAAAGGGTGCTATACCACGATTACAGATAACGCTAGCGTTACAGTTATACGACGCAGGAACCGTAGTAGTGTTAGTAGTAAGCTTTGAACTAAATATATCGAGCTGTGCTTGCCTCTCCTGTCACAGAGTTTAGAGGCCCTAAATGAAGGACGAATGACAGAGAAAAAAAGAGTTTTGCTATTATGGATGGATCTAAGGATACCAGAAGTAGGTGTGCCCTAGAGTAACAATAGTGGCATAACGGCAGCAGACGACAATAACTCTGCCAATCTTTGATAGAGCCGAGTTTCTGATAGTGGGGCGGTGACCGTGAACGGCCAAACCACGCACGTCGTTACAGTATTGAACCGCCATACGAGCTGTTGAACATAGCAGGCTTGCGGCCGAGCAGCAGGGGATGTTCATACGAGGGCGGAGCAGATGCTTGCATCGTGCTCATATTTTCTTCCACAATGCACAGAAAATTAAGGTATACATAGATGCAATGAGCCTAGTCATTTTATTTGTCTGCTGCCAAACTTCGACACCTTCACCCAGCGGCCTGCCGGGTTCCCAAGAGGTATTACTGAACTAGTAACGTGTAGGCGACAGTAATAATACAAAAATCCTCTCCTGCTGAAGATAAGAGTCCGGGCTCGAACAGACCTCACGCGAAGCGGTTGGAACGGACTAACGTAGAACAAAAGCATCCGATTATTATAGAGTAAACAGGTAATATACATTGGAAACATCTTCACGCAACAAAGACAACACAGATGCAATCATGACAGCAAGGCTCTTGTTTCAGTCACTGCCTCTGTTTGCGGGCAACACATGTGTCCAATCTATTCATTATTAGGTATATTCGTATATCGCTACGCTTAGGAATTTCCAAGACTATTAATAGTAGTAAGTAAGTATCAACACTGGTTATGCACCGTAGAGGTCCTAGCAAACGATAAGAACACTACCAACAATACAACAAATTTAGATGTCTTTATAAGAAACGTTAGCAACGGCACGCTGAGTGCCGTATGTGAGCATCGTTGTATAGGATATATGCAACATGGCAAAACATGAAGTCCCGCTAATAACATGATTTTTGCTAATTCTGCGCATTGTAACTAACAATAACGTAATTTACAATTCGAATGAATTATCGTCTCTGTTAGCGAAAGCTTAACTTGAGTGTATGACTGACGGAACTCTTAAAAAAAAACCTTTTAAGAATCTATGAGAGTGTGTCAAGAAAGAATCATAAAAAGCTACCACCACGTGGAACAGAACTTATTAACTTATGACAGTTGGCCCGTATATCATATTGGAATCTTAACAAATCTAATATTTAAAATCAACCCCTTCTCGAATGTTTTGGCAGTACTTCGCGCACGCTGGACTAAGTTCAGCAGAATCTTAGATGCCCAAGTTCCAATTACAATTTTAAAAATGGACACTGGTACTCGGAGGATTTCATTTGGCTTCCCCATACGTCAATATGTGAAAACGTTGTAATGAAAGCTCATATGCGCACAAACGGTTAACAATAAGAAAAACTCAATCTACTATGTTTCAATTGAACTTGAGCAAGATGTCGTCAAGTACAGTTACCTGTGTAAGTTTCATGTTGTGCTAGGTATAGAAATAATTTCCTTCCCTATAATCTGCTTGTCGTCGTCGGCCTGATAGGCTTCATGAGTACCGTTGCAACCAGCACAAGCGTCCGACGCTGCATTTCGCGCTCAAATAAACCTCCCTTTAGCATTATACACAAAGTGATGACAAATTAGTCATCTCGTTTACCGCAGCGCAGATATTTTCTTCGAACAAGATATTGCTATGTTCTTAATCATTGTTACAAGTCAAAGCTTCGCTTGGCCTTGGTTACTCCACGAAAAGAATAATTCTACGGACCTAGCAACTAAACTGGCAACAAATGCCGTTTGCAACTTTCGTAGTCATAGTAGCTTCGATGTAGGTAGAAGGAGTTGAAGCGGCGGCCGGAGCGCCAGCAGACGGCCCGAACTAATTTACGGAGATTTCCCTAACGGCCCATTATGTGGTCATGTGGTAGGCAGTACAGCTCTAGCCGTTTGCCGGCTATTTCTATGATTGCTGGTGGTGCTCCGTTGACGTGCATTATACTTCGGTAGAGCCCGGTGAGACTGCTTGCGAAGAGTGGCGTGATGTGCGATCCCTTCCATACTTTTTGTTCTCCTCGATCCGATGGTCCTGCAGCGGTCTAACTGTAGACCTCTGTCTATACAACATAGCCAACACTAACTGTCGCAAAGACGTACCCGGACAATGTTAGGCTGTGGACAGCTGCACTCGTGGGCACTACGATAAGGTACCGCAGGTGATAGAAAACCTTTTGGCACTAGTAGGAGCAGCAGCAGTAGTTCTTCCCAAGTTTTCCATGGTACATCGATAGGTAGGAGCGAGTGAGTAAAGAAGTTAATGAGATAACTAACTGGCCAACTACAGCTGCCAAAAATACATGACATAAAGCCTATTGTTAGTGCCATAGGGTGATGGCAGACAGAGTAGCGATCTGCCTGAACCTAACCTGCTAGCTTCCTACGATTAGTCCCATCATACGTCAAGAGCCCTTTGCCCTTCCGGCAAGGCCCCTTCTGAGACTTTCTCGACCTCATCACGGGACCTCTCAACCAGCGCAATTTCTAGGGTTATGTCTAGTGTGTCCGTCTCGTGGCATTCATCATTCATTCTCCATCAGCAACAACAGAATAAACGACACTGCATTGTAACATTATCTATGACCGGCTCGTTCTCCTCCACATCCTGCCAAATACTATTTACCGCGTACACGGTATCCCATCAGAGCTGTGGCCCCTAACACTCGGATGCCCTCTAACTCGTCTCAGCATGCCCCTCCGCCATCCTGCTTCCTAGGGCTGTCCCTCGATACCAGCCCACGCCGTCCAACCTGGCCGTGGCCGGTTCGCCTCAGTCAGACCGAAACGGAACCCGAACAAACCCAAAACCCACAGCCACGCAGACAGTCATAGTAGACGAACACCCGCTAGCTTCAACCCACGCATATGGCCGTCAGCGCTACCAGCGGAATTTACTAACCACATTCACGTACAGAGAACATTTTTATCTCATGAATATTTCACTGTTAGTCGGAAGACAAGCAGGGTGTGCCGCAACTGGCTTTATTCCCTTTTCTTGCGGTTCGTTCGTTTGGTCTCCTTCTCCTCTTCTGTCTCCTTCTCATCCGCATCCTCCGATTGTTGCAGCGGCTGTGGCCATCTTATCTATTGGATGTAGTTGCCAGCAGGCATGCACGAGCCCTCTACCCAATAGCCCAACGGCTACCCAGTCGCTGTTAGGCTTTCAGTTAAGTGCTAAGCAGCATCCAGCAATCGGGGCGCAACGGTCGCTAGTTTCCCGATTCTGCTACTGCGGCTATTCTTTTTACTGTTATTGCTGCTGCTGCTGCTGCTGCAATGATTGTGTGAGTGTATAGCGGTTGCAGCTACACGAGGCCTACATCTACCGGACCTCTATCCTGGCCTATAGGCCGTCGTCTTGCCATGACTTTACACTGTTCTATTAATGCCGCGTAATTCGTCGAAACGTGATAGCATGCGAGTTGTAGTAGGTATTGTGGCGTTGGGGTTACTCCCACGCGAAGTCTACTGTCTACTACTCTCCTGGTTGCCCTACGAATCCGCCCCATCTGCCACCTATAGCCGCTACCCTATCTGGGTTCATTTTATTTTTGTCTTAACTCCATTCTATGGCCTTGACAAAAGACCGCCACCTCGTCGATGCCAGCTTTTACACTGACACTGTGATTTTTTCCAGGTTCTGCTACTATTGTATTTGCCGTAAATTACCTGCATTGTCAACCAGTAATAGCGGTTTTCAGACTTTTTTGCTGCTAGTGTCTACGACGGTGATGGCCACTCAAGCTATCCTGTTGGACCTTTTGACTTCAAACTATCTAATCATAGCCGTTCCAGTACGTTTTCCATTCCCGACAATAGGCCACTGTTGTGTTGTGCAGGATGAAGTCGTCGATTGGGCACGTGTAATGAAATTTCTGGCACACAAATCTGTACAACTGAGCTTGTACCAGCTCAGATTTATATTTGTTTACTTGATACTACAGATTCACGTGTTTGGATATTTGACTAATATCTGTTAGTTATATGAGACCAGTTGCTGTGATGGTGGAGTGGTTCTTGGCAGGAGAGGCGGATTTACATTGATTGGGTAGTTGACTGAAGCGCGAGACCTCAACAAGCAAAAAGAAGGTCACATGAAATGACCGAATGCTAAAAAAAAAAAAAAGAGGAAATGGGTGTACCATAAGAGGATGTGTTATCAAGCACGATTACAGAGGACGAGCTAGGGGCAAATAACTACAAACCCGCGGAAAGCACTAGGTTGAAAGATCGTCACAGCCCGGGTGGCTCCCATGCCACCAAAGAAACAGTGAGATTAAGCAGGCCAGCATGCTCAGCGTTAAGGAGAGCAGCATGATTGGAACTATGCACGATGGAAAAGGAAACTCAGGAAAACGCATACGATAATTACGAAAAAAGAAAACCAGTTGGAGTGAAAAAGGGCCGGCCGAATTCCTCGCAGTTGGGAACAGAGCCAGCAGCTGAAGAGTAAGTCAGCGTGCACGCTGATGGAGCCAGAGGTTGTGGTGATGGAAGCGGTGCTTTAGTGCCAGCTGCTTCGTCGCAAAAGACGGAAATACAAAGGTAGCACTGTACGCAGAGAGAATAGCGGGAAAGAGGAGTCGCCGAGGGAACCGCCCGAAGCAGCAAGTTAACCCCAAAGACCCTCCTCGTACCGCCGCCTTTGCGGAGGAAGATTCGTGAAATTCAACGCACGTCTGCGACCATCTCATTCCGAGCCCGAGATAAAATTGCGGGCCTCGCGGTAAGAGAGGAAAAGATTGGGTCAGCCAGTACGGGTCGAGTACTATACCGCTGTTGTGGCTATTTCTCTAAAAAGAGAAAACTTCGAAACAAACACCAGGAAGAAGCTCTATTATTACTACTGCTATGCACAGGAAGTACAAGCAAGCCCTAGTTGTTATCGGAGTGTTTTTCTGCAATAGGAAACATTTTTCCGGCTGGAGAAAAAGCGCAAAGGACTGCGAACAAGCCGGGGCAGAAAATGCAAAGAGACAAAAGAATCAAGGAGGGCCCGTACTGCCGAACACCACGCGGTTATTGGGGTCTGTTTTGCACAGTCTTCTGAGAAGTTGAACAGTATGAATTGATCAATGGCTAAAAAAATATTAAGAATGGTCGTGGCAAAAGCCATATGAAACGACGCGCGTGCCCCAGTGAAGGCGAAACTGGGCTATAACAATGGCCCGCTAATTTTGAACTGACTAGTTTCTTAGAAACGGGATATGTCGCAGAAGAGACACTAGTATATGGACAGCTATGACTGAATATGACAGAATATAAACAGACGACTAAAATTAGAAGAAAGGTACGGGTTAGGATTTGAATGTGCTAAATATATATGGTTAATATGGGGATGAAGCATAGTCATAGTAGGTCCTAGCTTTGTTTCATATTCCAGAGATTTTATTTGAGCCGAACTTTAAGCAGCTCTGTTACCTTTTAGTTTTTTCGCATGGATAAATTATATACACACTTAGTGGCACACACCAAATAGATATATGTATTTTTTTCTGACCGACCCTCGGTTTAGTGCGTCCCATAGCCTTCCGTCTCTGAAGATTTCCAAACTTCGCTACTACACAAAGCTATAAGGTACGCACGTTTGGCCCTGTAGCCTCGCACTCTCCATATGTTCCTAGTTTACACTGTCCTTTTTTTGAGGACGCGCTCCTACCCGCGTCGCTTGACATGATCGGTATAGAAGTGATGTGACAATGATACGGAGATTTAGCAGTGCCGTAAATTAGTTCAAACGGAATACAATTTCGTCTTATTGACAGTAAACAGCAGCCACACCAATAGCTGCTACTTTAAGTCACTTCCTACACAACAATTAACAATTCAGCTTTATTTATTATTACATACTATTAATACACTTGAATAATCACCTATAGCGACTGTGATTTTCTTATGTATATAGCATAATTTCCAAACATGTACTTTAATGATACTAAATCATCCAATATTGAACAAATATACCTAGCTGGGGAGTAGCTGGGGGAGCACGCGCAGTTGAATTTCTCCGGATAGTTTTTCGTCATAGGATTCTTGATTGAGCCAAGACAATGTACAAAAATTCGTCGACTACTCTGTGATATTCCTACCGCGTATATATGTATATATGTTACCTTGTTTTTTACACGTACATTTTGTTCTTGACTTCTATAGGAAAAGACGATGGGAAGGCATAACGCGTTGAGCTGTACCTACCTTTAATGTTTCCACGGTACTATTAGGCTTCCTCTTTTGTGTCTCGGACGTTAAGATGAAACTCATGTTAACATTACAAGGTGCTCGCATCGATTGAAGAATAGTAGCAATGCCCGGCCGGAATGATATCGAACATTTAATGGCTTTGTTGTCAATATTAAATCAGCTTTCGTAGTTAATTCACCATCTATCGTTACGAGAAACAAGGTCTGGTCGAGTTCGGTTATTTGCTCTCGAGTCGGCATCAACAACAGTCAGAGGGACGACGACAAACTACAGTGTGTGATACAATACGACAGAAAACATAGCCAATCTCATTCAGTAGCCAGTGGATAAGGAAATTTGCGATCGTTGAACCTCACGAGAGAACGCTTATCCTAGTAAGCCAGTCACATCATCAAATGCAATACGAGGAAAACCCTCTCTTCGCTGTTCTACTTACGTAGATCGAGTTTCTATCTCTTAGAAAATAGACTATCTGAGTTACTGAGAGACTACACGAGTGGATCCATAATGGTTGTATGTAGTCAATAATAGCAGCGGTGCTGGTAGCTGTAGGTCCATAAAAGCTGTGTATATTAGGTCATGGCGTAGTACAAGGGAATAGCTATCAAGTCGAGCTAGTATGGTATAATAGATGCTCTTTCACAGAAAACAGACAAATATTACGCTTGTCTGTAATCATCACTACATCACTACGTTGCTATATGTGTCTATGTAGCGTGGAGCATTCAAATTCGGGTAATCTTTGCTAGAGTATTCGTCGTAGCCGACATGCGTTCACTGACCGTTCTTAATGTTAGCAGAAAGTCAGCTCTTCTCAAAACAAATCAGGCCTGTTATTTTTTCAGCTTATCGCATCCATTGTATCTAACTCAGTCTCTGTTTGATAGGACTTCGTTGACCGTCTCGGAGGAAAAACCTTTATCGCTTTCAGCCAACAATCGTCATGGTTAATTTTGCTAGCCAGCCGGTCAAATGTCTCGTTAGCACCACTAAATCAGCTTGTTACATTTACTATGCATAGAGAAGCCATCCAACTGGTATATGCAGATCGCCTGCATAGCTTTGGGTTGGACATCGCTCCGACGGTAAATCATGGAACTTTATGTTAACGAGTGGTTGGGTCTGTTTGGTAAGATTAGGGAAGACAATACACGGTTTTCGTTGTGCTGCCGAAGTGATAGCGCCAACCTCGAGAAATCCGCTCGTTGTTTCTACGATAACAATATGGACTGATTTAGCCAGAAGTACTAAAAAGCACAGGCTAACAGTGCCCAACGGAGAGGAACCAGCTTGCTAGCTGAAAAACTTGTACCTTCTTGAGCAAAACGTTAGCTGGTTGGAGACAATTTCTTTAGTAGGCTTCTATCTTCGGTAGTCTTGTCGGAGCTCGTAACAGAGCGATTGTACGTGCTTAAGCGTGGCTGGCCTTAGCCGTCAGTGCTGATAAACAGTGGCTAGACTGTTAGGGCGGTCCTACTAGCAATGAAGCGGTCAAACCCTGTAGAACTTCCATGTCGCGCCATTGAATCCGCGTGTCGAGAGGCAAGGTTCACCGAAAACCAGAGTCCTGACTATCCGCGTGTTTTCACCCCGATAACGACTGAAGATATAATGATACAAAAACAAGTCAACAACGTTATCGTTGCATTTCACAGTGGTTCGTGGCGCACTCAGAACTGGTCTCGTTGACAGACGTGTTGTATTGCCACTACATATAAATAACAGCTAATAGAATGAGACTGTTATTGAACATCGACAAGGGAGTCATACAAATGAGCATCGTCGGCCTTTAGAACGAGGAATGATTGAAACGAGACACGTTTTTTCGTAGCTGGATTTCTGTGATATCGAAGCTCTTCTCTGAGTTGATGTTCTTGTCAATACTTATGCTAGCCGAGTAAAAATTCGGGGTATAATTGAAAAAGTGTCGAGCGGTAGTCTAAAATAGACAGTTACTAGAAATAAGACCAGATCTCGTAGAACAACCACTGTTTCATGCAACAGGTTCGAGCGTCAATAATGCTTCCTAGCAAAAGAACAATCCTCAAGTTACCAAGTTGTTTGCCATACCTAGAAAGAGGCAATGATTAATGAGTTCGTAAAGCTATTAATGTTTGTTTGTTAAAGTAGTCCAGAGGAGCACGTTTACCGATAATGCCGAATGCATTATGCGTATGGATTTACTGCCCAAATAGTTCTCATGATCTGTCCCACGATTGTGTTGATGTTCGTAGATTCTCAAATTGGTCAAAAATTATTTTCGAGCTATTCTGAATAAAATGGCATTGTAAGACCCAGTTTTTCTAGAGTTGAAAATCCAAATGTAGTGTGGTCCAACATGGGTTCAGGAAACGTCGGTTGTGGGTCGATCAAGACGGAAATGAGAGAGCAAGTCTTATAGGGAAAAGTAAGAGTGTTAAGGAGTTATTTAAGGATGAAAAACTAATCGAAAAAAAAAATAAACGAAACGAAAATTATGAAATATGTTTCGTAAGGGAAAGCCTTACAGAAGGCCTTTGCATTCGGAAGGATGCACTGTTAAGAGTATCATATATTTTAGTGACAGGCAACGGTTACGCTTCAGTCCGTTTCTAATTATTATGCTATCTCGAAAACGAAACGTTTAATCTTTCATTATACAAAGTGACAAAAACAAGAACGACCCAGCTCTTGAATGGGAAGTTTGTCTCTCATGTTTGTCATTTCAAACCAATTATGGAGTTTAACAAACTTCAGTATTGAGTGTCGAGCTCAGTATCGGACTAACAACTGCAAGAGCAATCTATAGCAGAAACCGATTTACAAATACACATAAGCTACATATTTAACAGGTATTATTAGGCCGGAAGAATTGTATTATTATGTTTATTTAATATACTTCTTTTTTAGCTGGCGAGTATGGAAAGTGTTGTGGAATATTTGTAGCGCCTAATTTAAATGACTAAAACAAAGGCCTCCAATTTACGACACAAGTTCTTTAATACTCTATTCATATTTCAAAAATATCTGGGACATAATATTAATACAGATCTTTTTACTCCCATTACTTGTAAGTGTTATAAAGTACGGTATAGAGGAACACTTCTTGGGTAAATACCATTATCTAAGACGACAAAATGAGTATGTCACAGGGTTATAGATCATTCCATAATTCATTCATTGCTCTGGGCATGGCGCTGGTCGTATGTGTGCATTGCGCCAGAATTTAACTGTCTTCTCTTCCAATCAAGCTGTGTTTGTCTTGTTCTTGTATAACGTATCTGATCCGTTTGTCATGGTACACATAAGGGGTAAATTTTCATATTATACTATTTGGGGCTACAGCTGCAAATAACCTCTGTGTATGCTCGTCTTCCCACATTTGCCCGCGGCTTTTCTGCTGTTTCGCGGTTTATCTGGATTAGGTTTGTCATAAATTATTGACGCACCCGAAATATCTCTCACCACGCAGAGTGCTAGGAATATTATAGAATGAACTGAAACGTTAGAGGACGCTGCTTGGAATGACGCCAACGAAACAGCTGTACAGATGTCAGAAGCTGCCCTTCGCTTGGCCAGAGGTTGGGCTCAATTAATGTTCACACAAGTGACCCCAGAGGGAGTTGACCTTTCAGCGGAAACTTACTTCCTAATAGACTACCAATGCAGGAGCGTGTGTGCTAATGTAATGCAAAGAAGGGTATTCGATAGGTTGAAATGAGCTCTTCGTCTCACTGAACAGCGTGAGGTTAAGACAGAGCCATGCGGAGGGTTAGTTCAGTCAGAGTTATAATATTGCGTCATCGGTAGTTTAACATTTACTTGCTACTCGGGCACAGGCTTATCCATCCAGCCAGTTGACCCCTTCTACAAAGCCAGTCGCAGTGAGTAACGAGGCAACCGCCCAATCATTTGTCTGTGTGTGTGTGAACGTTTCCCCAACGAAACTCTACATCTGTAGTCCTTCTTCTCGAGACCTGCTAGACCCAGGGCAATGAGGGGACATTAGTCGCTTATCTACCACTTGCTAACAGGCTGCACCCCTCTTCCTCGCTTCCTTTCACTCGCCATGCGCTCGTGTTCGTGTTCTCCCACATAGCTCCACCCGGGCTACTAGATTACTCCATACAGACAGAGCACATCTAGTAGTAGTACTATTCCTGGCCAACAACGTCTACCTAGAATATAGTCAAACCAGCAGATGGGAAATTTCAAATGGTATCGGTGGGGGCAAAAAGGAAAACCAGGCCGCGTGAACCAGACAGAGTATTAGCTTCGCCATCGCTTTTAAGCTCAGCCCCATTAGACAGAAGACTCAGTAGCTCTGAGTTTATACCAGGTTTATGCTACGTTTAGAGGACGATCCCTGTCTTTTTCGGCCTCTTTATGGGGTAGCACCTCTTATCGGACGGGAGCTGCTGTACTCTCTTTTGCTCTGCAAAATAAAGAAGCAACGTGGGCACAGCGTTACGACAAGAAAGTATCGTTGTGTTAGTTGAGCCTCTTTGCTAATTCCACTTTGGCATGAAGAGGTCTGCATCGGAACCGACTCAAACGAGACAGTGTGAATAGACCATGCTGAAGGATTCAACGATTGAAAATGGTTGACGAAGGGGATGACTAAATGCTAGACAGAGGCTTCGAGAAGCGGTGAGCCAGAACCAGACTATAGAGATGGTGGCGGCATTAACTACGGAGTAGCACTCCACGACTGCCACATGTGGTTCTCTGCGCATTAGAAAAAAGGCAAATTTCCAGTGGACTTGTGCCGCCCTCCTATCAGTACCCTCATGTGAGTAAGAGCACGGGTCGCACCGTGACTGTGCATCGTCCATGTGCAGATGATGTTGTGTATCCAAGACATTCAGAAGATCACACGTCTCTTTGACAGGCAGACCAACGAAATTTGACATGTGCGAAGGGTAAGATTACCTATTCGTTTTCGTCAGATGGGTAATTTATATCTATTTAGTCAGGCAACTGTGTAGGTAGAAATACTGGCAACTGTGAATAGGTAGAAAACAGAGTGAAATGGTATTTTTCTTAGAAAAAGTAAAACTTTGATAACATTTTATAAATTTCTCTCAAATGTTGGTAGACCCTATCTTCGCAGTTATTCCAACATCCCACTACAAATCTATGTGATTTCATATTTGTCGTAAAAGATGATAGAACATTCCTCTAACGTCTTAATTCACTCGTTGCATCTTGTAGCTGCCAAAGATAAACTCTCGTTCTCCTTCTAAATCAGTATTTAGAGCAACTTCTAAATCAGTAAGCCTAGTATCTCCTTCAATAGCAATATATGGAAAACATCGAATCAGCGAATGTCTACAAGCAGTCTTGCGCGTATAAACTCGTCAAAGTCCATTTTTCCCTATAATAGCGGCCTTTTCTCCGTTTGTGTTGCTGTGTCAATCCCTCCACTGTATCCGCCTCGTTGACTCGCTGGTGTGCTATCATCAGATGTTAGAAGAAATCCACGGCTTGCACATGTGGAAATGGCTATGACATCTGCACACTACTAAGATTCACTGCTTAGTTCTGCTGGTTCTAGGTAGTACCGGATTGGACATTAGCAAGCGAACCCACCCGCACACTATACAGGTTCTGTCGAATTTCTCGCTGTTGTAGACATTGCAAGCTCAGCGACTGGCAGAAACGTTAGCAGTAGATTTTGAGAGGCTACTGCAATACGAATAGCCTGGCTTTCGTTGTCGTCGTTATTGTCGTTATCGTTGCCCTGGTTTTCTGGAAAAACGAGAAAAACTACCGCTGTCTCAGCTTTGCTGGCAGGTGGAAGCCATACACATAGGAGCAGCTGACAATCGCAACCTCACCTTTTTGCAAGCATGGCGCTATCTTATAGCATCGTGCGTTACATTGGGGCCACCCTTTTTTCGTCTCTCTGGTAACAAACGTTAAGAAGCACAACATTTCTTTAACTCTCTTCGTTCGCATCGATCCCATTCCCCCATGAGTCAGTCAGGCGGTCTGCCGCTTTTATCGACAGAGTCGTCGACTACTACACAAACCACCAGGCACGGGGCCCCCGGCAGCCACCAGTGAGCAGCTCTCCTGGGAGGCCTTCGCTACTGCTTATGTCGCCACCACTGCCTACATCACAGTAAAGGTTCATTGTCACCTCGACAGAGACCCGCTTCGTGTAGTTTTTTTTATCCAACCTGACATGAGCACCTTCATATCTTCCGGCAGTCGATAGCGATCCCGCCACCTATAGCAACGACAAATGTTAACTGAAACTAACGGATGTGATTTTTCAATAGTAACACAATATCACCACGAACATGGCCAGCACAACAAAGTCAACAACGACGGTGGCGACGGCGATGACAACAAAAACAGCAAATGAACATACTGGCTGAATTCAACTTCAAACGGATTCAAATACAGGAAACAGGCGGCGGACACAGCGCGGAAAGAGAAAACGAGGCACTTTTTTCGACGCAGTTCGCCTACACGTTAAGACCAGTTATTGCTAGTCAGGTAAGTTCTGTCTATCGTTCCGTCAGTCTCGTTTCGCTCTGTGCTGCTACTAGCATTTGTTGTACGGTACATTTGATAGACAAATCTTTATGCGTACGTACGCTTTCTGAACTACAGCAAAAAACGAAAAATTGCTAAATATAGTAGAATGCTATGAGAAGAGGATAATACGAGCCGGTATCGATGTTCAGAATACCTCAAGAAGACGCTTATTCTATTGAATAGAATGTGATAGCTAGCCTCAGTTTGTCGAAAAGCGACCCAAAGAGAGTTAATGACTTAATTTCTGACGATTTTCACCATCGTCGTTTCATCTTCATTGAATGTATCTGCTTTCCTGCTCCTGTTCCTCGCCACTACGAAGTAGAATCGTCACTTTAGCAAACGTACACAAGATGCACGTGGGAACCGCTCATGCGCCTGTCGTTTCGTGAACAGAGAATTGCACGAATAGAGTGTTTCCAGATAGAGCTAGAAAGAAGCATAGGTGTGGGGATAACAAATTACGGCGGAACTATGTGTCACATAACACGTTTTCGTGCAAAAGGGTCCAAGTCTAGTTCAGGTAGAATCGAGAATATGCTGAGAAAATCGAGATACGTTTTCTATACATGTTGGAACCGTCTTTGAACCTTAACTGTATTACCTGGCTAAAGTGAGCAAATCATGCCTTTGATGCAGTAGCACTAAGGTCAGATCTTCAAAGGAATTAAATAATTCAGGAAATACGTGAAACTCAAAATCGATAAAAATATGGCGTAGACACTTTGTCATGCCAAGTCATATTATTGCCTAAGCTTGCTTTCCTTTCAACGGACCTCTGGAGCAATTATGTTACATATTTCTTCAAAGCTAGTTGTCGGTGACATTAGGATACTTCAGAGAACATAATTAAGTGCAGAGAGAAAAGTTTCTTACGGAAACTTTCCATGTGTACATGAGAAAAGTATACCGGGCTATCCAGTGGGGTGGGTTCTATCAGTAATCCATCATCGTAGTTCCGTGCCTGCGTTAACATCTACCTTACGATGTTTTTACGTCGGTACTGCCGTTAGAACATTCGACGTTTTCCGATATTCAAATGAGAACTCTTAAACGCTTATTATAGGGTAATAGTTATTACGACTACGAATTGGCACTGAGTGAAGCGATTAGATGAGCGCGCATTTGAGTTAGGGTTTGCACGAAATGGACGAGAGACTAGCGTATGCGGAGTAGAATATTTTCATAAGAACAAAGAGATAGAACTTGATTAGAATAAACGCAGAGCAGAGCATTTCGTCGCAAGTTCTTACAGCCTTAAGTTACGGTGAAGCATGCAAACTGAGTACTGCTGCATTGCAACTTAGTCCTAGTGGTGCATTTCTGTTATCATCATTAGTGGTTATTAACAATGTTAAAAGAATTTATATTTTCTTTGAATGTTGAATTATTCAATAAAGAACAGGATCATTGGGGCCATGCTTCACGCCAGGAATGAACTGCTCTCAAAAGAGATCAGAACCCATGGCACAGCCTGTGTCTCCTCCCAATTAGATATACAGTTTGCGATAATGATGCAGATCTCTACCACTTGATCACTTCGATTCATATTAAAAATAATCCATCGAGCTTCTTATTATATTTATGAATTTTTCAGAATTTTTTTACCTCTCTTATGTAAGCCTGATAGAAATAGAATTACATGCACAGTAGTAACGACAAAATATATATATATATATCACTACATTTGACGCAATAAGCACGCTCATTTTGCCTCAGGCACTGACGTGTTTTGCCTTTTGCCACATACATTTAGTTACTGAGACTACTGCACGAGGACAGCGAAGGAAGCGCGCTAAGAATGTTGACAAGCGATTTGCGACGGCGTATCTATTAGACTGGCTATTATTTAAGAGTAGTCAGGCCATGATTACGCGACGGTTTTGTGGCTGAAGAGGGCGGGCGGGCGGCCAGGAAAGAAGTCTCAAACGAAATCACATTATTTGCTATCTTAAAAAAGAAAAACGCAGTCGCATCATTGGTGCATATATGTGTATTTATTAAGGGGAAGAAATTCATTCGAATTGTGTAAGATATCTACGACTCTTTTGCTTTCAAAGCATATTTCCAGATCATTATGAGACATTCTCTGATAGCTACATTCCCATAATGGGTTTAGCGTAACACCGACAGATAGAGCTGCCCATGTTTTAGAAGAGGCCTTCTAGTAGGGGGACTTTCGAATGCATCGATGGAATTAAAGCTTGTATAATTTTTTTACTTATATTGAACTGTGTATCATGATGAGCGATTTGATAGTGTGTATCAGGTATTGAAAATCGTTATTGTCAAAAAAACTTTATTCATACCCCAGTATATTCAAAAAAACATGCACTGACAAGCGGCAATAGGTAGGCGCCAACCTTTGCTATCGGATTGCTTTACAATATGAAGTTTTTTTTGTTAGATATACGTAGAATTTTCATGTATCTATCTAATTCGTTTTCTGGAACCGGTGTGCAAACATCCAAATAAACCTCAGCGGTTTAGCAAAAATCGTTGTTATGCAAGTAGACGTACGTACATGCGTATCTAGTAACGATATAGGAATAATTGCTACGATCTATTAGAGACAAAATTAAAACAAAAACAAAGAAAAACATAAATTACCATATCATTAACATTAGTTTTATTTTATTGCATTATAGTAAATAAACAATCAACAGATGGTATAGATAGATATATGAAGCCCTGCTCTGAAGCCCTGAAGAATGGGATAAACAAGAAGTCAGTCGACTTGTATTTTCAGAGCAATGGACATTATGATCTCTTCAATTAGTGATGAAGATTGTCCAGCATATGTAACTTTAGACTTCCCGGCGAGGTACCAATCGATTCAGGTTTTATCAGAGTATCTGGACGATGCTTGGCGTGTTTGAGTTAAGTAAAGAAAGCTTACTTTCGCGTTATTCATCTAGGAAAGCATCCGAAAATCAGTGACAGTTGTTAGGTGGCTGCTTTTGACACTAAACCTGTATATCTCAGTTTTTCCTTTGATTTTGAATTTTGATGCCATAAAGTTTAGCACAGAATATGGGTATAAAATTGCATTTTTTATACTGTTCGAATCGTTTTGAAGCAAGTATCTCACGTATGGATACAATCGCACAGGTGGCAAACTCGATGCCAGAAGCTTGAAAGTATTCTACCATCGAATACAGGCAGTAGCAAACTCAGGTACGTAACGTTTGGAAGTATTTTTAACGTGTACGCATTGTCTAATATTTTCATTACCAACGATACAGTTACGTATATACATTTTAGTACATTTTTACTGGTGATGTTGCCTCGACGATTTGAGGAAAATTTTATAAGTTTTCCACAGAACCGTGCTTAGGTTGCTTACGTGACTAGTTGGTAAACCGCGGCGACCGTTGCAATGGCTGGATGGATGGCAACATCACCGCCAAGGACTCAACGCTCATTTTAGATCTTTCTGTATAAGTAAATCCATAACTCAAAATGTCAAAAATACAATGAAATAATCAGCAATGAAATTCTCTACCTCTATTTCTGAAATCTATAGAGTAAACACTACATTGGTCAATTCCGGTCAATTCAGGAAGTAACCATCAAGACAAAGGCAGCTGGACAAACAATTTATCTGTAGTTAAAGTATGCAAACGAAACATCCACTTCGTCGCCCGTCCTATAATAAATACACCATAATTTTCTATCAAAGCCTTAACGTGGGGTGGAATCATTTGTCATAGATTACTAGATGAACTCGTCATCGCTATTGAATTATCAATAACGTTGGTTTCCGCTTCCCGCCTTTTGCTGGACTACACTTGCCTCAAGATAAAATGGCTTGGGAACACTTTGCATCCTTTGCCACTTCAAATCATTAACGATGTCTGATGCATTTGCCTTTCATTTCTTCTCTCTGTCTAATGAATTTTTCGCTTTCTTGCCCTAAAGGTGGTTCTCTATTACGGCACCATCTACTTCGATAGGGTCGATCGGTAAGAAAACGATCACTGATAACGAGGACTCGTATTGTCATAGCCCTAACAATTAATAACACCTCTCGTATCCGGTTTGAGGGGCCAAAAAACTATAATATTAGCATCCTAAAAACGACAGCTACGCTGACTGAGGCCGGTTCTCATACAGGCACAAGTCCGTCTTTCCGGTCGAGCTAGTGCCATCGAATTTTGCTCCGTGTTCCGACTTTCTATTTGAACACGATGTTTCACATGTGCAGAGTCTTTATCTCCCTCCTGTTCTTTACCTGCAACTTTTCTCATATTTTCCTCGCTCGGCGTACGCCATATTTCCTCATGATCGATACCAGTGACAGTCGCATCCAGCGCTACTGTATACCGTAACATTAGGCTATGTGTTAATGTTACGATAGAATAGTGCACGCACATACACACGCATATATTCACCCACTCACTGTCCACAAACGCACAAGCGTCAGAGGTAAACGGGCATCAAACGACGTCCATATTCGAATGCGTGACACCATCAGCGGCGGCAAGCCACGGAATTTTTGATTGCCTGTCGACAGCTGAGAAAAATTAAACTATTCGATTAACGACACAGCGACACACATATTGAACATAACTTGAAATTTTCCGGCAATCTATTTATCATTATTATAGTAATAAATAGTCATACTATGCCTAATAATATTATTAACAATACTTAGAGCAAAACGTCCAGTACAAGGGCTAGAAACTTCTAAATAGGAGGAGGCGGTATAAAAAGGAAACTAGTGAAGATCAAGGGAAATCCAGGATCTAGGGTGCATTGTGCGGTGGTGTAACCGCCGACGTGAACGATTTTAGTATAGCGTGGAAGATCGGTTAAAGAGAAAGGTTGAGCCATCAGTCATTTTAGGCGGCGACTACTGTACCGGCGGTCGCTAGCTAGCTACATCGAGCAGCAGCATCAGGTCCTTAGTGGCCTGATATAGAGGCCTGCAAGACTGCTTTCATCGTCTTTCGCTACAAACCTATGGCAGCCACAGCAGCAGCAGCAGCAGGAACAGCCCAGAGGAATAATGTTAGCTCTGTCGCACTGAGGGAAAAACGGTCAAACCTGAGGGTAGGCAGATGCCTTTTTGTGGCCTCCCTAGAAGCCAATGTTGAAGAAGACAGAGTAGCCTGCTCCAACGAGGCCTGACTACCCCGGTTTCCCTCTTCCTCGGTCCTAGCATGATGTTTCTTTGTGACTGGTCGTTTGTAGCCACCTGTGCAAGAAAGGATCGGGGCAGCTCAATGGAAAACGCGGCATAGAGAACCAATGCGGCAACGGTACGGTAAAGCCAAAGCTGCATCGACCGCAGTAAGCGTTACCATTAATCAATCAACCTTTGCGACGCCTCAACAAGACCGTGGGGTCCGCTGGACAAGGCAATCAATGGAGCCGCCATCATGTGTCATACCTCGTCGTGCACAGCGCGAAAACATCTGCAGGCGCAGTGGACGACACTTGCTTTATGGCAGTGCTATCTCATCGAGTTCGTGTTGTATAATTATGTACTTATTTATGCATATCAAAATGCGTTAGCGAGTATTGAGTTTAATCCAGTGCGCTATGCGAATCAGAACATTACCTAAGAAGTTAATTGGCTACCGAATAAGCGTTTGAAAGCCGTACAACCGAGTATAATGTTGTAATCATTTTATACGAGTTCACGCCTTCGGTGGCCAATTCCTTTGCCTCAGAAGCCTCGTCGTTTCCTTAATCTTGTTGCACCCTATATACATGCCTCGCATCGTATTTTCGTCGTACATTTGTCACTTCTAAACTAAAACGCCCCAGTCGGTTTGGTACTTCAGCGCAGGCATTCTGCCTGCGTTTGGTATACCTTCTTTAACGTACCTTGACAGCTAACTATGCTGCTCCCCACTGACAAGGTACAGGGTCCTTGCAAAATGAAACAGAGGACTAGACCGTGTGGTGCAACTAGGCCCTACATGAGACGTTCGTTTAGCAATGCTTCTTACTCTACCTGTAAATAGACTGGGTTTACTGAACTTTGTCATTTTAGACTCACACAGTATTAAGCTACTACTCACTGGGCTATGCATTTTCCCAAAAAAACGTATTTCGGCCGCATTGCAACCTAGCTTGTCCAAAGAATTTGAGAAAAATGTATGATAATACAGCTTTGATCGATCTACACGTTATATGTTCGCTGTTTCTACTACATATCGTCCTGTCGTGTATCGATCATGTGATCTATTGCGTAAGGATTGTAATTGAGATGTAGAAAGCTATCCTTATGCAGGAATATTTAACCTTAGATTCAGAAAGTATGTCTGTTCTTACGCAACTGTCTCTGTCTGCTGTACGAGAAACCTTCGAGAATATTCATCATAATAGGTTCGTCATAATTGCCATAAAAATGACTTATCTCGATTTAGATGGTATTTTGTAAAACAAATGGAGACTTCGAAATTAATTCATAAATTTCTTTGTTAGTATGTCATAAATCAGTGACCACGGCTCTTTCGGTATTTTGCAATCGTTTAATGGTAACCGCATTAATTGTACTGCGGCTTCTTCTTCCCTATTTTAGAATCCTACCGTAGCGGACTCGATGCGATCACAAATAGTATATATTTCACTAGATACTGTTTAATTCAAGCTATGCAAGTACACATTTAGAAAACATATTGTCTAGATGTTTTCCCTATTGAAGAATTTTTCCAAATACTGTTTCAACATGATCAGATATCGTTGCATATTGACCAGCTCACAAACCAACTTATAAACAAGTGCTACACCATAAGCAAGTTCAGTATACTTTAGGCTCGCTATGAGACCCGACAGCACAGGCCTTCTACCGAGCCACCTCGGTCTTTGTGTCACAAACTAACTACACAATCAGACCACCACGTTCGCCTTCTTGCCTCTGGCCGGTGAATAAAGTAAAATGATTTTCCTACATCTGTGCATTAATATATTTACGCTTATCTTACCAGGCTATTTTAATGATTTTAGTAAAATAAGCCTATTTTAACCGTTTCCTTCATTCTATATGGTGTGTCTGCTGATTCTTCTTTATTTTTGGCCTTTATATTACTGCACAGTTTCCTTTCGCCCTTATTTCAATATCGCTGGCAAAAAATCTGCCAGCGCCCAACTCCTTTTCTGTACTTCCGGCGGCCCATAAATTTGGTTACTGAAGCCGCATTATGATCTCGTTGCTAACCCATAGAAGAATGATGTTTACGGCTGTAGTGATGAACTGTAGGTATCCCTGTATTATAGTTTAGACTAATACGCTGTTGCACCGCACCCAGTGAGTTTAGTTATTCCGTGGTTTTTTTCTAAGTTAGTTTGTTTTCTAAGTCGACGGCCCAGGTCTGTCCGGGTGACCTAGCGAGCCGTACATTAGGCGAAGCACGTAAGCATTTGAGGCGTGGTATGTGTACAATGCAGTACCCAAATTGCATGCATCCTTTTCCAAGCTTTCTCCGTTATATTATTTCCTCTTTTGCTTTTGCTAGTTGGCGATAATGTTTATAGCAAAAAGGGAGCAACTGCCCTGGCGTTAAGGAGCACTCCTGAATGATCGACATTGAGGACTTTAGGGGCCTGGTTAAGGTGAACGCGCGTACAAGGCAGGTTCTGCCTTTACCTCAGTTTTCCGCCCACGAAATAAAGAGCACCCTTCTTTTCGCCGCTTTTGGAGCTCCGAGAAATACCTAGGGTCTTTTGGTCTATAGGAAAAGGCTACAAACGACGGATGACGTTAGCTAGACTTGACTAGTGGACGCTTTGCTTGGCTACAAATTCGCTGAAATTGAACAACTCGCGTTATCAGCAGACAGCAGATCCAACGAAACGGGAAGGAGGCTGGGGGATGAATGAAGGCGTAGAAACAACTGAGGATTGCTGGCAGAGTCATTTTCTAAGCTATCCGCGCCTTGTACTGCTGCTGCTGCTACTAGAATGCCGTTGCTTCCCCATTTACCCAGAATCTATTGGCGGCGTGCAGCGCTACCGTCTGACTGCTTTACCATAGCTGACATTTGCTTTTCCTACCAGCCCCTCGCGCTAGTCGAAGAGCTAACATAGTGAGGAACTCCTGAAGTGTCCTTGGGCTAACCCTTTTACATCGTTGCCTGTTTCTCACTAGTGTCTGCAACCCCGGCGCACTGCCTGAAGACGAAAGTACTCAGTATTCATGAGTAAATCTGTCTGCGAACACAGAAAGCGAAAAAGAAGAATGGAAAACGTGGGCATACACGGGGATGAGGGGTACAGGAGACTGTTTTCTTAGCAGAATGTGTATCATTGAAAACAAGAGAGCGAGAAAACTATTGTCTAGCAGACCTTTACTCGGATAGACGACGGCCCAGCTACTGTAATGCCAGCCAACTTCCAAACTCTGCCGCGCACAGCGTTTGTACCACTGCAGAGTAACGTCGCGCTGGTAAGCTTTGTGTATCATCTTTCGATGAGAGCGCAAAAAATAATAACAACAACGAGAAAGATAACTACATCTAGCGGAGCAGGTATTCACACTTTAAAGAGCAGATTTCCAGATTTGTCTAAAGTCGCTAGAAGTACGGTTGGATTCACGGCAACGTATCATGTTCGTGTTGTTATTAAGTAACGCGTAATTCTCAAGAGTATTAACCTTCTGTTTGTTCCACGCAAAAGGTCCGTTAGAAGAGTTGTCAGTAATAATGCTTATATCATCATAGGGATGGGTTTCAAAAGCTCACCTCCTAGCCAATGTGTCACTGCGTTGTTTCCCCTGATTCATTGTTGTGTAACGCCATAGCGTTTTGCGCTTAGACCTATTTAACTCTAATTTACACAAGGGAAATCATCCAAGAATATCGTGGTAACATTATAACAGAGCAACGTCTCTTAGATTTCTCTGATTTCTAAATACTGTTCATTTATAAGCATTGTTTTTGTTTTGTTTTTTCCTTTTTAGCGTATACAAATAATTAAATACACTCCACGCAGAAGGCAATAAACTAAATTGTCGTATTCATGACCGAAACAGCAGTGAATATCGTATGACGAGTCGGCTTTGCGGATTTTACGGAGATAGAAATCTTTGATGAAAGTGGAGGAGCACATCTACAGGTCGTCGGGTGGTCAAGAGATCAGGCTCACACGTCTAAATAGCGTGTCATAGCCAAAAATTGTAAGCCAATCTAGGCCATAGGTCGCAAAAAAACAATGCCAAGTAAATCATCGTGTGATTATTCGCCTGTTTGGACGAAAGCCGTAAATAGTTTTATTAGGGCATTTTCATACATCTGGTCGGCGTTTACTGATGTGTTCGGTTAAGGAATATCATAGATCATTATTAAAAAATTATAATCTAAAAATCGACCGAGCAATCCAGTAGAATAGAAAAAAACGTATAAAATACAGTTTATTTTTTAGCAGCTCTAGAGCGAATACATACGGTAGCAAAGTTGTACTTGCTGCGTAAGCGTTTGATCTCGTCTAGTGGCCCATCGCTATCGATCGTAAAAAGTTTCTAGACGCTTTTGGGGTTTTCACTCAAAAAGTACACTACTTAATTTAAACGCCTCAGTTTGCCTGAGAATTTATTTCTGAATAATTGGACCAAGATTTAAGTGTTGCACGTATCTACTCCTTAAGATATTGACATTTAAAGTTACATTAGAATCAGTGGATGAAGTCTTATAAACAACTCGATTGACTCTGAAAATTCTGTGTTTTTTCAGGACTACCCGATGATACCAAGCCGTTCATTCAAAGAGACCGCGGTGATTCGGTACGTTTGACCTCATTTGAGAAGTAGTTCTGTAAGAATGGTAGGTAAATTTTTTTCATAAACTGAATCATAAAATATTTTTAAAATAATCGACAGTTACTGAGGAGGCGCTCAAATTTTAAAATTGATGTCTCTACATTGGCGGTGCTAACTGGACTGCCCAGTACTACTAGACCTGTCGGTCACTCGTAAAGAATAATCAGCCAAATTGAACGTGCTTAAGTTGACAGGCTCTTCCTATCAGTTAAAAACGTTGTAATTTTAATTTTCTCTATGGGAGACAATTAATTAATTAGTAATCAATGTAGTGCTTAAGTTAGTATATATATATATAGAACCCATGTGCTTTGATTGTGACGTTTTAATTTTCAGCCATAGCTTCCTGTGCTCTCCTAAAAGCAATAATACCGAGATTGCACTGCAAGGGAACAGCCACCTATGCGCCAGTTAACTGTTCACCGCTTCAATGGCGAGCGAGATTTTTCCTTGCCTTTCACGTAGATATAATAATGATAATACTATCGCACACACCGCTTCTATCCGCATCTTCTGTAATAGTTCTACGTGTCTCGCTGAAATTTTGTTCTTTCCAACGACAAACGAATGATGAGTGAGATTTGAAGTGCTCTTTTTCGTCCTAAATCTTTCTCTATACATGTGACTTTTATTCAGTATCCACCGTTCCGTACCTCCCAATCCTTGGCGCCCTCTATTGGTTTGTGGTTACGAGGCCAGAGTGGCAGAATAACGAAGTTTTTCTCAGAGTATTAAATGAAGGCTAGGAGCTGTTCATGATTGCGGGAGCAGATCTTTGTGTCTGCTGCTCGCGTATCATCCTTTCTCTTTGCCGTTCTTTTCATCTTCTCTTCTAGCTCTTCTAAGGTCTTTGAGGATTGTCTTTTCCTTTTCGAGGGTTTCCTTACCATTCCTGTTCCAATCCCTATTTTTTCGCTTCCCTTTCTCATTAGGTTACATTCGTAAGGTTACTCCTTCCTTTCCTCTCCGTAATAGTATTGGCCTCTGCCCGATAACCAAGCTGAGCTCCGCCATCTATACGTAGCTTTGCTGTGACTGTACAAAGCAAAGTCATCGTACGGTAAACTCGTAAGGCGACAAGTACTGGCGACGCTCGTACCAAAACGATACAACGTCTTCGTAGCCTCCTTTACCTTGTCCCTATCTCGCCCATGCCCTCGCCGTCCTAAACTGGCTCTCCTACAGCGTCCTATTGCACTAATTGATTTCCATCTCTTCTTTTTCAATTTCTTCTTCTTTCAAAACACCCGACAGGGAGACACGACACAGCAAAGAGAGTTCTGTTCATAAGTAGTCTGCCGACCTCACAACGACAGTAGTAGCAGCCACCCAGCTTTACAGCAGTGCTGCTCGGTCCCTATGGAAGGGACAAGACCGAACCGAGAAGAATGGCCACTCGGTAAGTAGTCGGCAAGCAGCTGTCGGTCCAATCTTCTTTTTCGGCGTCCCCCTCGTCTCGGGTGCTGTAAAAGGCCTGAGGCGCCCAAAGAGCCGTTAGTCTAACCATAGTTGACGAAACTGGCCAAGGACTGTGCAGAATTCTACTGGTGGCATCCGTATTGGTAACAGCCATGCGCACTAATGTCGCTATTGCTGCGGCTGTTTTAGTGATGGCGGCCTACCATGGCGACTTCGGCGAGGGCATTGGCGATGAAGCCGACTTTCCAATGGCGTTTCGTTGTTTCCGTTCGTTCTCTTTCAACGTGTTATGTTTCACTGGCCCCTAATGGATTTGTAGTTTTCATTGTACAGAAGGAGCCGGTACTAGCGACTGGATCCATCATAAAGTCGCTAATGAGACAAAATGTAAAGATCAAAAGCTCATATGGCCGAATCATTTGGGTATCGCCACTATTTCTGGAAACGCGTTTTTGCGCTTCTCCTTCGCCTCATAAATTCCTCGTTTGCCAATAGTTCTAGTCTAATAGTATCTGCATGCGACCGAGCACTTCACCACTTGAAAGAGTCACAAAACAAACAAACCTCTCTTTCTCGCTATACATCTATTTATGGCAAATTTCAATGCTTATGGATAAATAACGTCCTTTCTATTGTATACATGATGAGCCACAACGACTTCGCGGAGCTCTGAGTTCTTCAAATGAATACAATACGAAAAACTATATAAATATAGGAACGAAATTTCGCTCGTGTAGCTGTTTTGAAAGGGCCTGTATAAACTAGAGCGGTGGCCCTAGATTCTGTTGCGCAGTGTGAAAGAAAGTCAACAGAGACTAATAGTAGCCAAACGAAGGAGCCGTGCTACTCTAAACTAGCAAATACTACGCTTTTGTTGAAGACATTCTTATATACAGCATATTACAACAGCGGTGCATCCACTCCACCTCGATTTTCGATTGAACTGTCTGATAGCCAATACGTGACCGACTTGTAATCGCGGTTCGCGGATCCCGAACGCCCTTACGATTTCATCAACACTATGGGGCCTGTTTATTAGTGCCTCATCCAGGTCCTGTCTGCTTAGTACCCTCTTTTCCATTTTTCCCCGTTAATTTCTTCCGGCACTATCGATTTTCAAATTTCACCTGTTCCACCGATTTGTTACTTCTGCATGTCTCATAAATCTTTCCTTGATTCCACTTTCCGCCACCTTTTTTAAACCTTCCAGCGAGCCCTGCGGTCCTACAAGTTTTCCTGATTGCTTGGTCGATCCGCTTTCCTTTGCTGACTAGTTTTTTATGAGTCATTATCTCCGTCGCTGATCATCCGTACAGATGTACATGAAGTCCGCCCTATACGATCTAGTGGCATGAAATGTGATAAAACAAAAAACAAGCGTAATCGATAATGATGGGTTGAAACGTGTTATGCATAATACGATCATCCTTTTAATTTGTTTGGATGTAAGTGGCACATCGTAGTTCTATTGTTTTTTTTTTTTTTTTTTGATAAACATGCTTGTACATCATCGTTTCGTAACTCGAATTACGGCATGATGTAAATGTTGGTGCTAGTCTGACCGGCTTCATTATTGTCAAGGATAATATCATTCATATTCTTATTATACCATAATCAACTGTTCATGCCACACTCGCATAAAATATCTTTTAATAAATAAACAAAAACAAGCTGTTCAGAAGAACCCAGCAACACTATGCCGTTTATATCGTGCAAACGATTTTCGTTGCACTCTAGGGTCAACCACGATGGTCAGCCAGCTAGCTCCTGCTACCTTATTTGTACCCCGCGCTGAGATTACAATAGGATACGACTCCCAAGTAGTAAAGTTCTGGCTATTTTGCACAAAACCCTTTTCCTTCTCTCCTTCTTAGGTAAGCTGACGTGTATTGCGCAGGGATAAAATGAAGGACCTCCATTGTAACGTACTGTTTGCGTGATACGTCGATCTAGTCGTTCTAGCTTGTCGTCGTCATCATTTAAGGTAACCCGTCCTCCTCCAGAAATGCTGCAGAAAGTAAGTTACCGGCTATGATTTTCAACTTAGCTAATTCAGTAAAGAAATCCTTGTTGCATAGCAATAATAGCATTCCAGAATCTTTAGTGTTGTTTAATTATTTAATTGTTATCGAACCTGTAGATTGTCTACCTGCTCAGAAAGACTTAAGGATGTATGATAGGCTCTTAAATGGTGATGTTTTGTTTTAGGGACTTCACAGCTGTGATAGTCACCCAAGCTCGCTTTACACACGTACGTCTAAATTTACGTGAATATATTATATTTGACCGCGCTGTTGGTATATTGTTCGCAGTTCCTTCTACACCCTACGTTGCGCTGCTGCCAATTATAGAGCGCCCTAAAGTTGAGATATGGATTGTATATGCTTTTCGGCGAGCTTAAAAAGATTGGTGCGCCGAAACTCACTTTAAATATAAGGAAAAAGGAGCAAACAGTTTTGGACAATAATAAAAGCTGGCAAATCGAGCAGAAATCTATTTAAAAGTTATATATAAAATAAATTATGTGTACGTCAACACTAAATAAATGTGCTTTTCACTAAAAAAATATGGCGCTACACTCCTGACTCACAGCCATAGAAGTTAACGTATCATGCATCAAAAGGTCATATCGCCCTTTTTTATTTACAAACCGGACCGTGTTACGTAGACATGGCTTATTATACTTTCACCAGGTCGCATAATTATACTTATGCATGAGCGTCTCGCATAGACACCGCAGATATAGCAAATAAGCCCTTTTATCAATTGTACACTGCCATAGGATTTGTTCTGTTGACGAACGAACTGTCTCGTTATTAAGTAAGCTGCCCGTCACACTTTCAGTGTAAATTGTCCAATCGATTGCTCCTCTGTGTACATATCATCGCGACGGCACTCAACGTGAGCGCGAAACGTGAAAATTCAAACCGGAGTTATGTTTATAGTAGTGCAGCTATCCTTTGTATGCGCGTATGTTTGGCCGAAGTGGGTGAGGTACGGTGAAGAACCTCTGCCGTTAGGTACGCGGAGGCGTATAACATTGAAAAAAAGAGGAAAACCGTTTTGGGAAAAGGGTCTGTACATCTGCTCCATTTACTTTTTCGCGTCGATTCCACTGTCTTTGTTAGGGGTAACAACAACGCACTACCCGTTGCCGTCTTTCTCGACCAGGTTGGCTAGTTGGCTGTCTACTTTACGTCTACTCCCTGCTCTTGCATCCTACGTTTACGTAGGTCCTGACGACTCTTTGCCGCTTCCTCGGTTTGTCAGGCTACTTTTGGCAGCCTTGGTGGCAGCAGCCGAAGAGGAAATCTTGCCGAAGGTGCTCGACTGACATCGGATTCCCACGGGCGATGAATCAGCATTTTCTCTGATTTCTCTTTCTTCGTCCATCGACTTTTTTCACCGCTGATGCTGCCGCTACTGCTGCTACTAAGCAGTGAACCTGCCTTCATAAGCGTCCGAGTGTTGGGGCGACCTCTTTTGCTCGCTAGCTGCCTGGTTTCGGGCAAGGACTACCCTGGTTTTGCCGTGGGCGAACCCGAGTAAAACTGAATAACGCCAGTAGCGGCGCCGTTTGTGATACGCGTCTTTCCCGCCATCGTTGCTTTTCGTGAATAGTGGCGAAGCTAAAAGTGATACTAAAACTGGCTTGTGTGAAAGCTATTGGCCTTCAACGCTGACTTGCCTGTCTCCTGACAGGCCGATGATCGACAGTCGATCGAATTTGTATTTCTGATAATTGATAGTTGCCCCAAAAGCCATTCACCACCATCATTATTACCGGTTTTGGATAGTTACCTTTAGTCCGACACGTCTAGACTAGTTTCGTGTCGTTTGTGTAAATAGTCGCCCCCGCCTGTGTAAAGATGCGTTTATCTCCAATGGCCTGTTTGGCCTTATTTGGAATCAATTTTTTTGCTGAAGTGTTCGTGCTACCGCTTACGTCTCCGTAATAGATTAGTTAGTGGCGTATTAGGCTGCTAGTATTAGGGACACGTAGTGGTTTAGGTTCAAACCCGGCTATAGACACTCTTCGTTTTGTACTGGGAGACGTGTGATAGTGCAGCGAAACAGCTCGAAGAAAAAAGGTTCCATTAGCCAATAAAGTTCCCGGGAAACTGTTCCTATTTTGATTCCTAAGTGAAATCAATTTGGCTTGCAAATTAAAACGGCCAGGACATGCAGTTTCTCGCTGAACATTATTTTCGCCTGTGCGGGCATCAGGTTTGTTTCATATATGCATTATATGCTGCTATAATGATTTTGTCGATATGGCGATTATCCATAATTTTAATACCTTTTTTTTTTTGTTTAATATGACGCTTATCCTCACTAAAGGTTTCCTAATTACACCATTGTTCTCGAAGGAAAACTTTGAGCTGGATAGTTGTATTTTAGGCCTATTACTAGATACAAGTGCCTACTGAAAACAGAAACCTGCCAAATTACAATGCAGTTTAAGTTGAACCTTGTCTCGAATTGTCTCGAGAGGAAACATTTTTTATTTGCATCTGGTATACGTATAAACTTCTATGAGTATTTGCCCATCCACGATTTGATATAATTAGCGCGGCCAAAACATATTGGTACGATTACTTACCATATAGGCAATGCACGAACTGCAATTTAGTGATGTCTCTAGTGTCCTTGCCTGTAATCGGTTACCGTGCGTAACGTCAAAATGGCTAACGTATAAGTTTTGTGTGGCATTAAAATACTGCAAGAAATCACCTGAATAACTTTCCAAACTTCTTGATCCAACTTGAATGAACTTTAGATGCTCGACCATGAAATATAAAGCAATTACTCTAATATTTTAGCCGTATTTTTTTGCAGCTGTCCCCATACCACCCTTCGTTAACTCAATTTTAGATTGCCCCTTTTCGCCTGCTTGCGGTGGGCGTACGAAGAACAGTTAGCCAAAGAAAGTGTTTACTTTTTCTTGAAACTGATTTCGGTTGAGCTTTTAGCGCCTGCTTCTACGAAGCGATAGAGAGAAGAAGCACCACCGTTAGAGTAATGACCGACGCATGTACTTTTCGATGTTTAACTTTTTTGGAACTAATTTTAAAACGTCTATGGTAGCTAGCCTATTTTTTTATGTGCCAGTCGTCGTGTGGCTTTAGATGCTGGACAAATTTGACTTTTTCCTGCCACGATTTTTATCTTCTAAATACTCCAAAAGCGGTACCCTTACAACGACAGTGGCAAGATGTTATCGAACCCGTCCGAGACAACTCCTACATCTCAAGCTATTCTTACATCGTCGGTGGCATCGTTTTTTTTTTTATCTAATGCCTGGGTTTTTCTTGACTGGAGTGAAAGTGCAAGCTGAATTTATCTCGTTGAGCGGTTTTTACTGTACCAAAAATAGAAAATGTTTCGTATTTTTTGACAAATCAAAAGGTTCTTTAAAACTAGTTACAGAAACTTTTAATATATTTATGCGCGTGACTTACTACTTGGCAACTTACGTAGTATCGAAGAAACCTTCAGTCCTGATATGGTCCTGATATGCCCGCTTTGCTTGAACTTCATTCATAATTTGTTTTTAGATAATGCTCAATGTTTCAGAATAACATTATATGCTACATGTTCTATTGACATACGTGATATTAGTGATTTCTAAGGGCAATCTCTTCAAGCTCATCAGAATCGAATTTTTAGGATCTTACTTGACATATATTTAGTTGTGCTGGAAGTAGGTAGTAGCAGATAAGCTAAAAAAATAGCAGAGAGACCGTAACGACGCTGCAGTGACTACGGCAACAACGTATAAAAACAAATAATTCAATATACACATGCTGTTATCATTAGCAAGATATTGCCATGATCACCCAGTAGAAATAATATCTTAAATCGAGCAGAAATAACTACAATTAATTGTTACGAAAGTGCTTGCGGCGCTTTCGTATAAAACTGGGCGTATTCGGCAGCGCGTGACAAAACAGAGCCCAAACAGAGACAAAAATAAACAAAAATTCAGTTATATTATTAACTCAATGTGACTGTTGGCTCTGCTTATAAGTCTGCCGTAGCATATCCTTCTTCCGGCAAAAATATTAAGGCTCGTGTCCTTTAACGGTGCCGCGCCACGATGCCATCGTAGAGCCTTTCTATATCACGGGGATGAAATGCGAGCTGTATATCAAAAAAAGGACGACAACAGGTAATGCGATGGGAGGACAAAATGAAGCTATGGAAAAATATGCTGAACCAAGAAATGGCGCCCTGACGGCGAGCGGTGGTGACTCTGGCGTAAGCACTGCTACCGTAAGGGAAACAACGTCGTGGCGTCCGGTTTTGATTGATGCCAAGCGGATTCGACGACCCGACGGGATAAGATTAAACAAAGCCCAACGAGAGGTGAGAGAGGCGGAATGGAGGTGACGTTAGTACCGAGGAGTCGTCGACTAAGATAGCGGCGATAAGACAGGAACTTATTGATTAGTCAGAAGAACGCTGCTATCGTCGTATTTGAAACCACCTCGACAAAAGAGCCTAGCGGCAATTTTTAAGTAGTGGAGGCGTATCATTCTATTAGCTAGATATTTGCTGGAACCATGTCCTCGACTTGTATGCGACGTGGCGTTGCAAACAGGCGACGTGGACGCAGATACAAGGAGACGCATACAATCGAAGTATATGATGATCCGGTCTGAGAAATCAGGTGATGTTAAGAGATTGGTGTAAAATGTGCAGAATACTTCAAAACAGACATGTGTAGGTATTGAACGGCCCTCGTACTGATCAATACAATAAGAAACCCCATACCTCTGCTGATCAAATGTTATTCGGGCTGAAGTGCGGTATTTTCTACGCACCGTAAAACTTGCGATTCAAGAAAACCGCTCAAGGATAATATAAAAATAACTCACTTTAAGAGTTACTTTAAGAACTTCAGAAACATCCGAGTTCAGAAAAGGCTTCAGTATTTGGCTAGCTAACATTGGGCAACTTTAAAAAGAACTAATTTGCACGGATACAGAGTCTTTGAATAGTTTAAAAGCGAGCGCGCTGACACGATAAGGAAAAAGCTTTAGACGAATATTTATAACTCGTTGGTAAATACTCAGAACTTATTTCTGTTAATATATATACGCGAACTGCTATCGGGAGCCACAAGACGAGCCGTGTTAATTCTATGGGACTTGTCTAACGCAGAGTAGCCACCAGTAAGCACGTGTATCAACAAGTGGCTATCTATCCCTATGTAGGAGCTTACAGGATATATCTGGCTTCTGTGCGGCCATACTACAGCTATGTTCATGATTAAAGGAAATATAGAATAAACGATTCAGAGCTATATGCGAATATCCTATGGGACAGTCCTGGCTGATTCTTTGAAACGCTTACTACCGAGCACCTTTAGAATCGCCTCATGAAGCATGATCTCGAAGATAATGATCGACGCTTTCAACTGAAGCTTCTCAATCGTCCAGTTGGCCAAAAGAATTCCCTATTAAGTTTTACTTTTCGAAAAGAGAACAGCGTGAAATGACACATACTTTTTGGCCTAATTCGAATAGAATAAAGGGCAAATTACTATTTTAGGCCATAAGGCGGTTAGACGTCTATTCGTCAGGTGAATAAAACGCTACCCTCAAAACAGGATATTCCGCATTTGGGTAAGTTCAATTTTGGGCAATCCTCTGTGGTGTTCAACCGGAATTTTGTAAAGGTCGTGCGTTATCCTCACATACTGAGAGCGAAGAAATTTCTCGATGTCTATAAAATCCGTACTAGCAACTGTAAATTGACTGTAGTTGACAGTAATGACAAAATGGCGAATTGGTATCACGGGCCCGAGGTACTCAGTCATATAAGGCGATGCCAGTATCCCAGCGTCTGCATTAAACGGCTGAACAATCCCGATCAAGCAGAAGAATCTTTTCGTGATTTTAGCGCAGTTATTGTCACATGTTTAGATTTTGCTAACTATAAAAGAGAAATATAGAAAATAATATGTGTTACTAAAGTCTGCTGTGCCATATTTATATGTGTTGTATTAAGGGAAAGACCTGAATTTCTCTGCCCAAATTTTGAAAAGCCTATTTATACCAAAACTTTTGTATATTTCAAGGTATGGTCGCGCCACATATGTAAGAACGTTAATAAAGTTAAAAAAGTGCAATCAAAGTTCTTGCACAAAAGTGCAGTGCGTTCAGTCATATGATTTTTCTCCCATCTCTAGTGGTCGTATGAAAAATCCGAGGGGTTATAATAGAGTACAATCGGTCGACTTTTTTTTGCAATACCGCCATCCCTAAACAAAGGTGCATTGAAATTAAAGAACTAGAAAAGGAATCGAAAGGGAACTTAAAAAAAAAATACTTTTCAGAGTCTTCAGCAGGTAGCGTCCGTATTTGTTTTCGCTAACACAATAATTCATAATATTATTAGTCATATTTACTTTTGATTCAATGTACAGAAACAACACGCCTCACGTGTGACGCCTCACTAGTTCTACTGTTCTAATCTGAATATAAGCAGGTTTTGTTTATATATCTAATAGTAATTCCTAATGACGGTGGCGGGTTTTTGAGATTAGTTTCCTAAAAAAAGCTTGCTTCAAGCTCCCTCCTTCTAATAAGGCCGATAGCGCCATCCGAATACAGCATGATAAGCGGTTCATGACGGTCGGTTATGCGGGAGCCTGACGTAGGCACCCCAAAAGTATCGGAATTGGCCCATGGATTAGCGTCTGTTCTTCCTTCTCGGGCGTCCGTCCGGTCCCCATTTGCTCGTTCGGATCTGTGCACACAGTTCGTGCAACTCCTGACACACCTCTTCCAGTGCATTACTATTGCTAGTAGTGTAAAAGAGCCCCTCTTAGTTGCCCTTGGTCTACGCTTGGCCTGTTACCATTTTGTTTCGTTGTTGCCATGCTTTACAAGCGGTCAGCCAGCCAGAACCGCTATCCTTCCTGTCTGAGCAATGTAGGTCACTGCTGTATGTGCTCAAATACAAATGTGCTCATCGGTCTATAAGTCTCTGTAAGGGGGTTTTTGTGCGTTCTTACTTCAGTTCGAGTAAGTCGCTCATTTCGGTGATCCTTTTTATTGCTGCACATTAGCGGGCATGTCCTTCTTGTCGTGTTGCTATCCTCTTGGCCCGTTTTGCCTTGCCTTACTCGATTGCCTTACTCTCACCGCCGGCAGCGGTGCACCTAGTTTCCTTACTGTAGTGTACGTCAATACGGCCAAAGCTTGCTTAAAAAGACAGCATGGATTTTCCGCCCTACCGTAGCGCCGCTTCGATTTGCAGCCGCTCCGCGCCTGCTTAGTTCCGTTATATCCCATCGTCCTAATATTGTCGTTTAGTTTGTTTTTCCGCTAGCTTGGCGCCTCGACGATAAAAAATATTATTACTATTATAATTGTTATCGTTATCACTATCACAAACGGTGGCCTAGCAGCGATTAGCACCGCTGTGATCTGGACGTTTGCGTGTGCATGTTCGTATATAGGGCTGTAGGCGATACACACTGACCCACTGATAGCCCGAGACTATAACAGTAGCTATAGAGGGGTAAGGATTGTCCTTATGGAAAGGAATCCGAAACGTCAATATGTGTTACATGACGTCGACATATATATATGCATCTGTTTAGTGGGCGGTATCTTACTCGCCTGGCACGAACAGGTAATGTAAAAAAAATCCTATGGATACAGAACTCGGCAAGTAATCGTGTTAATGTAATATTTGTTGTTTGTTGTTGTTGTGTTTTATGCAGGGGAAGGTTTGGTTTGGCATAATTAGAGACCCACATTTGAAAGAGTTTTGCATGAAATATGCTGTTTGTATAGACTGTTAATCCCATTAAAGGCGAACTTATAAGATAACATCGCTTATAGGAAAACTTGGTTTTTAAATATACATATATGTGTCACTATACGCCATGCTCCTTTCCGTGCCAAAAAGAGTTTGTGACACGTAGCAGAAGCTGAGCGATATCCTGTAGGCACGTGTACCTTAAGCGTACCCAGGCAGCTGATGAACTGTTCTGACCTAAAAAACGAACTAGTTCGAGTTAACTTCAAAAACCTTAGAAACAAACTCCCTAATTAATTCAGCGTTTAACTGAAAAATATCTACTTGCCTGCTATAGTTAAGACACTTGAAAACGCACATATAGTCCAAAAAATTTCCTAACGCGAACAATGGAGTATAACTACCCCGTCTTTCGTGTTTTCTATGTTAGAAGGTATTGTACAGCACTTTGTTTTATAATTATATTGTATTGAGTGGAGGGAACCACTCACACTCCTATCGTTGATATGTGAACGTGTCGAAGTGTTGTAGGTGTGTGTACATCTTTCACCCCCGATAGTCCGGATACAGGCTAAACGATAGAGTTGAACTATGGGGGAAGTTCCTAAAGCCAAATTCCTGTATATCTTTTATCTGCTACCTTCGTTCCCTGTTCTTACTTTGCATCTATTGTATCGTCCGTACAATGAGAAAAGAAACGAGAGAAATGATAAGGAAGGTACCAGTCTAGCGGGTGCACCACGTGAGACCAAAATTATTTTCCAGTATAATCGAATTCAACCCCACGGCTACTCTATGATAGCAGAAAGGACAAGCGAAAACCAGTGGCATTAGATCTTCACGACACTGACGATTTCGCTACAATCGCCTTCAGTGTCGTTTGCAGCCGGAGAACGGGGCCAATATGGTACTTAGGAGGATCAACAGCAGCTGTAATTCGAAAAGAAAAAGGAATGAATATATGCGTTCCGAGACGAGTAGGGAACAAAGAATTCATGTTAATAGCAGGTAAAACTAGGTTCTGGAACGATTGACGGCCAAGCTAGGCTTAGCCTAAAAAAAAGAAGATTGCTTCAAGATAAGCTAAACCATTGAGTTTAGTTTGGCGTAGTTTGAGTACCGGCACCAAGCAGTTAAAAAGACGGCGGCACTACCGTTCGACCGAGTTTTACAATGTTGGTTCCTCAGTCTCTCTTGGTAATGTCCACTGTCGTCCAATTGAGCCCTATACAGGCAAACTTTAGTAGAAGCAGCAACTGCACCCACAACGGCTAGCGAAGTCGAAGGCGTTCACCGCAAAAATATATCACGGATATACCTTATGCTTGTGCTTATGGCTTCAGCGGGATTGTTCGACCCCAGGCGCTACGGTTATGACAAGAGCTACGATGGTTTTGTTTGGATAGACCCCAGATTCTTCAGCGCTTAACACTGTCCATTCTTCATCTTTCCGCTGTCGTAACGGATGGGTCGGAGAGTGGGTGTCTCTAGCAGAGGTAGGCGCGCAAACAGCTGACGGATCTGAGAATAAAAAAAGCGTAGCCCACGTTACCATTACTAAAGTTCCTCATCCCGTTTGAACTGGTTTGACCTTTGAATTAACACAAACAGCCACCAATTAAGCTGAAAAATGAGACCCTATACGGAAGTTTATTACGAAGCCAACATCAAAGTTTTCGTCGGGAAAGATCGTCAAAATACGAATGTAGACAACCGGGTTTGCCCTGAGAAGGCAGAAAATGAAGCGGTCTTAAAAGAAACGCCTCTAAGAGAAAGAATCGGCCATACGAAAAGCTTGACGAGATCGTGGTTTAACAAAGGTATTTCAAAGACGCCTTGAAGACAAATTCTCGCCTGAATACTAATCTTCGAGGTCAGAAGCGTCAAAGGACAGTGAAGGGTCTTGTTTACTCAGCATGGGACAGTTGACGGCTGTCGTGGAGGGCGTTAGGGTCAGAAAGTATTGTTGATCCTAGCGTACACACACTTAAAATCCTACAGACGATACTCAGAAACTCACAGCTGAAAAGGCGAAAATGGCCGAAGACGCTGGTTAGGTTAGAGTAGTCAGCTCAGTCGAAAGGGTAGTTCTTTGCAGTTGATCTTAAACGACAGTGGACAGTGTGCGACTCACAACGCCCTTTGGCGGAGTGTTGACACATATTCAGCCTTAGGCGATGCTACGACTTCGTAAATGTCGAGACATGAGCGGAAAGCAGCTGAATTTTAAGTTCGGTTAACTTGACGAAAGAGCTACATGCGGAGATTAATAGAACATGTCGCAAATTACAAGCGACATAGGATAACAAAGGACGTAAAAGTTGAAAAAGGAAGATTCTATTCGTTTGCCTAGTAGAAATTAACGATTACACTCTTGCACAAGAGGGCCTTACCGCTGACTTTGTTACAGCGATGTGGTCATTGTTCGGCTTTGTCTTATAAGCCCCCCCCCCCCCCCCGCCACAAAAGCCAAAACAATTCGGAGAGCCCACGCATGATATATCTATCGAGCTTTCGACTAATTCATTTTCCGTTGTTTAAAGCGCCGGACAGACCTAGTCTTGGCCTGATGAACATAGAACTCACTTGTTTTCAAAGCGCGATCGGAATCCAGCTGTGGACGGCCTAGAAACTTATCCTAGCGTAACACTCGTGCTGTTCGTATTAGCACTGTTGTTGCACCTTTTTCTGCTATTGAATTTGCCTAAATAAAAATCAAAAATTTCACCGGACAATCCTGCGTTATTCAGTTATTTACTTTTTATTACACTGTTAGATAAGCATCGAAGCCTGCCATTAACACAAAAGATTTAGTGATGTGATTTTGGAGCAGTTTCCCATGCGTAGACATATAAATCTACAATATCATAGGGCAAATCTACATGATAGTAGTGAAAGACTGCGATACCTACCTACTGTTCTATTACATCGAGTTGATATATTGCGTGTTCATGAGCAGGTAATGAAATGCGTTGCTAACTTATGATTATTGATATGATCGCTATTAGCTGAGTTGTGCCACGCTTAGGAAATATGTTTATCTACTTCTTAGGAAGTGCTTCCTTTGGCTGAGCGTGCTTAGCCAGACAAGTTTTTTGTATCCAACAACTCTTCTGAACCCGTTGAAAATAATCTTATGCTAAACTTCATCATTGCAATTCAATTTTTATATTAACAACATTACTATAGTCTTATTGTTTGTGTACAGGCCCAGTGGGTACAGAAAATGGGGCTAGGCTCTCGCTTTTCCAAGGGAAAGAACGGGGACACAGCGAAGTTAATACACGGTAACCCGTTCCACGTAGATACATAGAAGCCAAGCTGGCTTTTGGAACCCATTCTATACGTACACATTTTTTAGTGCCTCAGAATTTTGGGTTACTATCCCCTTTCTATAGGATTCGCTGCGTTGTCGGTTGTTGTAACAGGTCGATGGGATGATATATTAAAACGAGCAAACACAGTTCTATGTACTTCTTAGGATTCTACTCTATGTATCTTGAATCAAATAGGTACGTGATTTACACCTCGCGCAAAACATAAAATTGTATGAAAACATATTGGACGGTCGTAAAAGCTTGTATAGCTTTCTTTCACATATGTACGGTTAGCAAAACAAAGCATATGTTAGAGTGTTAACCACTGTCGCTCAGTTTTATTTATATAAAATTATATATATAAAAAGAAGCTTATAAAAAGGCTTATAAAAAGAAGTCTTATCGTATGGCGAGTATAAATCCAATTTCCAATGCACAATACTGACCGAAACAGATAGCGCCCGTTTATTGTTTATCCGGAGATGAGCACTGCCACCATACCTTTATTGTTTTGTTATTTCATCACAATATAACACACATTTATTACAAAACAATATAAGTTGTTAACTCAAACAAACACAGTTCGGCCAGAATTTTCGATCTTCCAAAATGTTCCTCTACCTGTTTACGGTAGAAATTTAAAGTTTGCTCATGGATACTTCGTGTATGCATCTGCGTGCCTGTACGTTAGTAGACTGTAGCCGTCTAAGTGCTCCAGTAGGCTTCCATCGTCCAGGCGCGTTACCTCAATCCACCCCATTAGCAAATTGTTGCTTCGGCAAGAGCATCCAATCGCCGACTTGGCCCAGCCGCGAGAAGTAGTGAAGTCGGCAACGGGCGATCTGGTCTGCCTTCTCTTCTTTCGAGTTGGATGTTCTTTTCGATACATAGGTTCCTCTTACTTGACGCGCATCGGCCAGACAAGTGCACAGCGAAGTGCTTTGGCTAACTGAGAGTAATTAACGCGCAGGCCTTTCTATTTATCGCTTACTTTAGCCAATTTTTATTTCCAGGGATTCAAATAGCACAGCATTTTCCCAAAAAATGATTCAATCTTCTTTCCGAAAGCGACTTCTTTTTTTCTATTTCTAAGCAAGCCAGCGAGCGAGCCGACACTTATGCGCGGCGATAATGAGTCAGTAGCCAAAGCGGAAGCGGTTGCAGGGTTGTTCTGCTATGAACCCCACAGGGCGTATGCCCCGCTGTTGTCGGTGCGCGTTAAGATCGGCACAATTGTATGGCGAAAAAAGGGTAGTGCGAGCGATGGAGAGGTTTTTCTTTGTAACTTATAAAAATTATTCGTATACAATACGACTAACGGAGAACTGCAGTCCGTAACATAAACAAAAACAATTACTTTCATGCAAGTATAATTACGTCTTATGAGTAGAGATGCAACGTAATTCATGTTTCCTTTCTACTCCATTTAGGGAAGTGAAACTTTGGGGAGGACTTACACTTCTCAAAGTCTACTTTAAGAAGACGTTCCGGAGATTTGAAGGCTGACAAAACCTAAATAGTGCCGATTTTTAAATTTAGCTTATTTCGTTATTATTAGATAGTGACACTGAGCTGGCTATTAAAAATGCCGACTATAATGTTTTTTTTCAAGCGAATTATAATTATAATTATCTAACAACTAGTTAATAATCTGCTAGCCGGATGGGGAATTTCCGGTTAATTAAAAACAATCCAATTATCCTCATTTCATGTTTGCGTGAGTCAGATGTTCAAAGCGCTCGCAGCCAATTTGTCTCTAATAAGGTAAAATAATAGTTAGCTGTTCTATTCCAGGATGGTTAGCTTGGAAGATCGAGCGACACTAACAATTACTACGCCCTTGTTTTTCCCCAGATGAGCTATTTCTGTCGTTACACAATTTAGCAACAACAACAACAACACCAGACCGGTTTTTCCTGCACGAACAGGATACCGGAAAATTAACGCAACCGTCGATATATAAACACAGCAAAGGAGATGAATAACAGGTACGTCGATAAGAAAGCAAAGGCATGTTCCTCTAACTTTCTGGTACAGGAAGGCTGGCCAGGTAATTGACAGAGGCTGAAGTTCGCATAGTCATACTATTTTGCTATCTATCATATAGGGTAGAGCTGATCCGAAACACTTGGGAAAGGAAACTAATACGCGAAAAATACTGTCCTTCGAAAATAATATTTATAGCCTGTATCTACGATACTCGTTCATCAGCTGCCCGCTGCGTAGCGTGCATCTTTATTCGAGAAATGGGCGCGGATTATTTTGAAATTCGCGCATGCGAAACAAGTTCAGGCGACGCATAGGGTGTACGATCTCAAACCAAAGTGAGCGCTGAACATACAAGGAACGTCGAGTTATTTTACGTGGTATACTCGGTTGGTAAACGTTTTTTTTAAATATCTAAAAATAACAACCATTGTAAGCAACTAATAAGAAAACACGTAGATATAGGTCCTACGTGTCGCATCATGACACAGGTTGCCGTAGACTAGCTCACAGTGCTTCTCAAGCACGGGAAAATAATTCAATGAATTTATGATGGTAAGCACTCGTACGCATTCATATGTATTGTCCAAGGAAGTCCCTTCAATTATTAGCTAGTCGTCTACGAGGTCTCCAAGGGCATTCCGCTATTAATGTTTACCGCCTTCTTTGGGCCGTTCGATTTTCCAGTATCATCGTACATCTGAAGCACCACGAGGCGAACAAAACCATAGGTTGACTACTGAATAGAGACAAAAGACTAGAGCCCATTGAGACTCAAATTCTGTATCGGACCATCTCGACTTGCGTGTATCATGATGGTAAGCGGTCGTGGCGCTTACCGACGGCCTTCCATCAACTCCGTACGCGGCCTAGGGAATCGTCGTGGCATTGTTTATTTCTTCGTCCGTTCGCTTAATCGCTACAAGTCGTGGCGGCGTGGCCGTCACTATATTTATGAATCATCTAAACCATGAGCAAGAAAAGGTGGACACAAGGGTTCTTATGTTTCCGTATTCTAATTGGAATGCGTTGAGCATAGTTAGGAAAATATAACTAGGACAGCAGCGATGAAGGTTAAGACAGATGAGACCTGCGCTAGACCTGAGACAGCTCACATTGACAATTTCGATATAAATAGTATACACACCCTTTATGATAACAATGCGAGTGCTGGTAATTAAGTGTTTTTGGTCGACAGCTACGAGCTGATTTTGATAGTTCGTTGCCAATTCCATCGCCATATATTTAGATTTCTTCGTTCTTCGTTAAGCATTCTCATCTGCCTGCTAAGAGTGTCTGATGGCAATAAATGAGTGATATACGGGCAGATATGTTAATAGCTTTTCTGCACTTTGAACTTTCTATACTTGGGTAGTCTTCGTCGTTTACTTCGTTTACCGCCATCGTGCGCGGCGTAAAGTGTATCACGCTAGTCAACTTACATTTATGCATGTTTATCTAGGTTCGTTAGAGGATAATACTTAAAGTTTTGTCACTTCGAATTTCTATTACTACACCAGTTCCAGATATTGTACATTGCATCCAAATAAGTTATTCATCTGAATGTTTCGCATTGCGCTCAATAATACCTGCATAAGCATCTGCAAAAACTCGAAAAAAAAATCGCTTGTCCTGGAGTAAAAACAGTTTTTAAAAGATTGGATTTGTTCAAATGCAGGCTAAACGCTGGAATAATTTACAAAATCTGGCAGAATACGAATTACCAACGAAGATGTTACCCCATTCCAATTTATCCGTGAATCTACCTGAAGCTGATTAAACGGTGCTTTGCTCAGCGCTACCTGTTCAGATGCATAACTTTACTCTAGCGCTACTAACAGATAATCAGGTTCAACACGTGGCCATTATCGTCTATTATAGATCAACCAAGGAAGATAGGATGCTTCTCAACGAGATGTTACTGTCAGACTGTCTAAGGATGGTGGATTTGCTTCACTTTCAGCAAGCCATCACACCGTGGGCTGGCCTTGCCTATTGCGGCTGCGAAAGTGGCCTGCGTCCAGGCCAATAGGCCTACGTGAACCGAATATATACATGTAAATGCAGAGCCGGCTGGGCAGTGAGTCGGCCCATTGGGAGACTCATGTCAGGAACAAGATAGGCCTCGATCTTCTCTGCGTGCGTATGTACGTTCGGGTGTAGGCACTGTTTACTCCCTTAAGGGAACCACAACGAAATAACAAAGGCGCAATTAGGAAATAATAAGGAGTAGACTCACAAGGTTGTGCCACAATAATGTGGCTAAGCTTCTCAGAAGCTCTGTATGATGTTATTAAATGCGTGGTCCATTAATTCGAGGACGGTGGTGGCAATAAAAATTTTGATATTACGTACCTGTGCCGATTTGGACTGATCTATAGGAATATCGCTAAAATATCTTTTGATCAACAATCGGCATTATGAATTGCGCGTTTTTAATGTCTAATTGATTGTAATCTGATTGATTTAGAATGGTATTCTAAAAGCTGGAACGAAATTTAACAGGGGCATAGGTACTAGTAAAAGCTTCTGGTGAGTGAATGGCCAGATATCTTATTTTTCTATTTTGTTTACAATTTATATGTATGTATATATATATATATATATAGTACCTTATTGTTCGATTGCTATCCTTTAATCATCAATCAAAGATATACTAAGAAACGGAAGCGACTGAGAAATATCAGAAAATTTTCAGGACACCTATGACTGTTCCAAACCCAAAAAAATAAAAGCTAATGTGAAGTGACGAATTTAAATATGGGACAGGGCTTATTGCTGCACCTGCGGCAGTTGTTCCTTGTTTTAGGTCACTTGATGCGCTCTGAAGAACTCTCTTAAGGTAGCTAGCTAGTAAGAATTAAGCAGAGGTTAAACAACGGAATATGTTAGCCTAGCAGACAGCTGTTGACAGAAGAAAAGGTTCCAGTAGAAATGGAAAAGCAGAATTGCTTTGCTTTCTTTTGTACTTACGCAACCGCTTGGGCGCCCAAGCGAAATCCCATCCCAAGGTATCATTAGACTAAAACGTGTATGGCTTATTTTGAATATATGTTCTAATAACTAAGTTGCATGTTTAACTTCTATGAGCATGCTGAACACCGTGTCGTTGCAAACAGACCGCGTAGGGCGGAACAGAAGAAAGCTAACGATAAATGAAAACCTAAAAGATGTTATCGAACGCAAACAATACGTACGGATCATGCTCATTAGGATATGTTTACCATGGTAATGTCGCTGATAGTTAAAAGTGTAGGAAATTCTCATAAATGACACAGAGTTCCCTATTGGTGGCACTATCAACACGGTTCACCTAGATACTGCTCGTTCCGTCGAATAGCGTGTACGCTTGGACCGTCGTAAACGTTTTTACCATTATATAATATTATAGAGCATAGTCATGAGTTTAGTTTAAGAGGTAACTTTCGTAGCTTCTCAGGCACAACATACAAGTTGTAGTGAGATTCGCGAAGCATAACATTATTTCGAGCGAGTGAGAACTACGGGTGAGTAACGAGGAAGTTTAGAACGAGCGTATCCGCTTATTTTGATTACACGAAAAAGAAAAAAATCAACAAATGATCATATTATGTTTATGAGCATGGATTGAACATAGTGTTATGTTTTCATTATTACATGCAAAATACAATGCCCACCAAAACAAACCAGAGGCATTTGAAGGTCGCAGCTAGCATAAAAAATACGAAATGAAAGGTGCCAGCCATTCCATATTATATCGATTCATCTAAATGTGTCGAATTGAATGTGGGGTCGTCCGAACCGTATCAGTCAAAACAAAGCGCTACAGGGTATTCGGCCTACTAATTATGCTTGCGAACGGTTTATAGGACCTATATAGGAATTTTTCTTTATAGGAATTTTTCGAAATAAAATAACTCGTTTCCTTTTCACGCGTCTTTGGTATTATTTCATGAACGAAAACTCCTCCTGGCAACGGAGCACAACAAGGATTAATAACAACAAAGGTAGAACAATGTTCTAGCACTTACTGCCATAGCTAAAGCGTATTCTTTTTTACCCACTAACTTCATAAGCGCAGCAGAAAACTTAACGAAGGCCGGCTTCTCAAAGGGCAAAACATTCCTGAAAGAACTTCCTGTAGCCTAGGTTGTTCGCTTGCGGGCAAAAAAAGGTAGTTTTTGGTTTAGGTCGATGGCCTTCTTTCACAGCTTATAATATTGGTTTTGTATTACAGTGAAAAAACAGTACCTAGGTCGTTTGTTTTGAGGGCTAACTAGAATATTATCAGTTAAAAGCGCTGTCCTCTCACTCTGCCTCTCCTCGGGACATTGCCGGCGACCTCAACGCCCATTTCGACCAGCCGAACTCAAGTCGTACTATGGCCCTTCAAGACACGCATGCTACTTTTGGTTACTCGATTGTCAATTCCATCTTAGCACCAAATTTCCTAGGACATGCAGGAGGGTCCGTTATGGATACATTTGCGATGAGCGTAATCAGGCATTAGGTAAAGTCTCAGGATGAAAGTCATTGTTCCCACATATCGATAGCGATAGCTCTCACTGTCCTGGACGGACTATCAGACCCCAACATCCGCCGTGGCGCCTAAAAGTGGACAACCTCCTGGAACGCACTTACGAAGTTCTCTTTGTATTGGAATGCAAAAGTATGACCTCTCCGTCCGTTCGGAAGCATAAACCATAATTTAACTATACTTACAACCCTTCCCGGCGGGCCCAGATAACTTTTAGGCCGAGTTACCTTCAACCTCCGTTTTTAAAATTATTTGTCGAAAAGCGTATGTGTCATAAAGGTAACAATATCTTGAACGGCTGGAGATCCATTTGATCGTCAATGCAGAACATTAACTGTAAAAATGGCTAACGTACCACGGCTGGCTCGTTCAGTCAGCTACTCAGACTTCATAAATAACTTCTCAGAGATGCCAACGTCACGTAATACGATGCCACGCGCAATGCTCTCTTTCGCTGTAGCGTGAGAAAGGAGTGTCTCAATAGAACGCGATATCTTTCAACAGGACTTTATGGCACCGGAACTAAAGTAAGGGTCTGGACGCTTACGTAACGAAAAAACCTCCACTCCAGATCGAGCCTGTGACGACTATCTCAGTTTCGCGGTTGTTCTGGCACCGTGCTAAATGACACTATTTAATAAGTATTCACAGACATGGCGTCTAAAGACAAAGCTATGCTCACAGTCGCCGAGATAGCCCCTATGAATGTGCTTAACCTTCTTACTGCGATTGTACAAGATTATAGAAAAGCCATCAATAACGGAGTGTCTCAACGTCCGTCTTTCACACAGATAACGGGCCTGGCTTAGGGGAACAACACAAGCTCACTCTTATTCTGCATTTTGTTGATGTTTTTTTCTGATCAAATAGCAGAGCCGAGGAAACCAGACGAAATCATCTTGTATGCCGACGAATTGGTGATATAGAACCAGGTGCAGCAAGTTCTAGTCTGGGTTCGTGCGGCAAAAAGAGGTATGGGATTGACCGCAAATCTGATCAAGACGAGAGCAAAGAACTTTAGAGGGGAAGACAGGACGGCTACTACTGAGATTCTATACCTCGCCGGGTCGTCTCTTGCCTTTGTTAATCAGTTTCCGTACTTAGGGTTGGTCTTCTCCGCGAACGGCCCATGTGCGCCCCACTGAAGGATGTAGGAAGACAGTAATTGCTGGATGGGTGATCAAATCGTTTCATCGCTTGTATATCTCTAACCGCTCTCGGCTTATTCAACCTCAAGGTAGCTGTGAGAGGGTACGCGTTATTTAGTCAGAAGTCATGACGGAGAACGTCAAAAAATTAGTTCGCCTTAAAGTCTCCAGCATCAAAAGAGCACTTGGACCATACACAGTAATCCGAAATCGCTGCGCGTGTCTCCTAGCCGACTCATTACTGTTGTTCGAAGGCCCACGTCGTCGCTTTCAGCTCCCAGCAACGGAGGCGTTTAAGACCGACCATAAAAACCGGGACCGATAATTCGCGAACATTGGTGGTTATTTCATTGCTTTGAATGCGATGACAAACTAACTGCTCAGATATGTCGTCATTCCCTCTGCTATGCCTCAGTTCCAGCATGGACTCTGCAGGATACCAGGTCGCCCCAAGTGTGGCAGTACATATGGGCGTTTAAAATGCGGGTGAAATCGTAATTGATATCATATCGCTCGTGCTCAATTTTTAGGACATGTAGTAAACCTCTTAAATTTGTTAAACTCAGTAAGACTCGTACAACCTTTATGACAACTACATACATGTTTTTATCTATTTTCAGCAATGATAAGGAAATTAAATTCGATAAAAGTCGAACACCAAGGCTCATTGTATGATAGGTGATAATGCGTAATAGATTATTAAAGATGTTACATAGATTCTAAACTTTACTGTTTGTACTAGGTTAAGCGATTAATGCTTCTAAAAAGCTCAGCGGCATCGGACTACGTTTTACAGAGTTTTATATATGCCATATCCATTTTTATGTCGCTAGCGAGTTGTTTATCAAGTAAACGGTACGAATAGAAGTTTACTGTATACTTTTTTGTATTAGTACTAACTAATTCTGGTAAAGGCTGTCCGTGAAAATAGATACATTGATACGCACTATAACGATAGACGATAATCGAGCTTAGCTCGTATCTTACTCAATGTAATAAATTACGTCCGGTATTCCCCCTAAACCAAATGCCGACCGCAGACAGACATTTTCTGACCACAAAAGTTGCACGTTTCAGCCCATCATCTTGATTGAAAACTACCTCAAAGAATTGCAATGATTTTACAAATAAATGTCTAATAGATTCAGTATGATTCTCATTTCGACGAAGTAGAATTTTAAATTCTGAATGCCAGGACAGGTCCCTTGTGGCGCCAGTTGGCGACCTCTCCGCCCCTTCTGTCCTTATCGGAGCGCGGAGCTTGAGTCCACGCTTGAACTTCAATGAGGCGTAATCGCTAGCAGCGGCTGAGTGGGCGGATCGCAGGCCTGCAGTAAAGAGTTTGGGGCAAAAAAAAGAAAATATTGCCGCCTCCAGCTATCCTCTATATGAACGAAGTCGATTGGAAACACAAACAGTGTAAAAAAAGGATGGCAGAGAGATAACGACGTGAATAAACATCTCGCAGTCTCCAAGTCCCTGTAGAGTCCCAAGTCCCTTGAATGAGCGATTATCGATCGCCATTTGCGGATGATGGAGAAACAAATAATGCATTTAAACCAAGCACGAGTGACCCTTAGATAGAATAGAAACTTAGAATTAAATCGGCGGCATACGCCATGAACGTTATGTACTTGATGTGGTTGATTCGAAGGTGAGTGCAAGATTAAAGAAGATCTCTGAAGCTCGACAACGCATAAATTAGAAGATGGGATTTCAGATAGTGAGGTATACGCCACACAGGTAAAAATCGATGGTTTTCGGCCAGTTCTATCCAAGCAAGGTGAAAAATGTGTTTTACATGTGCAAAAAACTATATATAATATATTCTTAGCTAGACTCTATCAGGTTCAGTAGTCACACATTCAAACTATTTGTAAGAACATGTAGCATTATGTTTATAAAGCTAGGCTTCGTGGGTTAAATAAGGTTCCGAACCTAGGCCCAGACATAGGACCTTTTCTCCCTGATTTACTTCATGCGAGCGGGCTAAGCCAGTTTTCAGCTATTGGATTAAATTTCGCTTCAGGAAATTAATTAATAATAAAAATAGAAAGTAGAAAACAATAAAACTATGACTCCTATCAGTGATATTTGTATTTCTGCTATAAACACACACTTTTTTTTTGAAAAAAAGCATTTCCTAGTGCTATGGATACAAAGTGTATATTAAAAGTAGGTATTCTATTAATTTAGTGGTTTCGGAAAATTAATTCAATTTTCCCAGATCAATTTTGCCCTCATACTGACTATAGGTTGTTCATGTCGAACTGGTGCGAGACTTCTTGTAGGTTGGTCTAATCGCTGTCTAAGACAAAGACAGTTCTGGTGGCAATACGAATCCGCGCTCCCAGCGTCGTATTTGGATAAATGCAGTTCTAAATAGCCCTGCCCTTGTCACACATTCGTACTATCCTTCCCGTGGTACATGTTAAAATAAAATAAATATAAAAATTATAGATGTTTTCTACAGTGTACAGCGCTAGAAGGTACGCATCGACAAGTCGACAAAATCCAATATTATCTTTACGAACAGCAGTTCAAAGAAGGTGCTCGTTATCTAATTCATTCTGCGTTTTTCGATACCGTTATTTTGTACATTCGTATTATTCAGACGTGAGCTTTAGGTTTCATGTTTGGTGCTGCTGTTAACCATTATTTCATCGAAACAAAATGTGTTTACTCCCACTTTACGCGTTCTCATGTGGAAGGCTCCGCACAACGACGAAGACAAACGTTACGTGAAATATATCACTATTGGATTGTCAAAAAACTATCGACCGGTTCGAAGCCAGGGTGTAAGTTTTTTTCTTTTTTTTTGTTTTAAAATTATTTAACTAAATACGTATCACCTTGACTAGCGACCTTGTGCTGTTTTTCTAGAGACTTCACAGTCCCGTCGTTGTAGCATTTCTGTAGGCGAAAAAATTGCGACATGTGATCTTTGCATACCTTCATTGGGGGAATTCTGCAAAGGTCGAAAAAGGTGGTACTGTTATTGTAGAAAATCTGGACTTTGCAACAAAACTTTGTATGGCAATTTTTTTCTCAGGTAGCTAAATATGTATGTGATCCGGCATTGCTATGATGGAAGACGACGTATTTTCTGTTTCGATCCATGTTTTTTCAATGGCTTGTTGTAATCTTGTTGGTTGTTAACAATACAAATTCAATTCAATCATTCTGCCAGGCGGCAACTGACTCGTAACGTATGGTTCCTTTCCAATCCAGCCGAGCATATAGCATTACCTTCTTTGGCGTCAGTCTGGCTCTTCCGCAGATTTCAAAGTATATCTTTAAGTTTTTTGTTTTTTTTTTTTAGTTACACATTACTTCATATAACGATACGATTCACCCTTTGCTACTTCGCCTAAGCTGCTTTAGAAATGGCTCAATTTCGTTCTTATAGAGTTTTGCAGATGAAAATACAATGGAGCAAGTTATTCTGCCACACTCGTGTTGCACCCAAATATCGAGCCTTTTTTTTTTGTAGTCAGCTACCTCTAAATGGTAAAATAACATTATAAAATAATAAAAAATAAAATAAATGGTAACAAAAAAAAAATGAAACAGTTTTACTATTTCGTGATGCTTGTTTAGTTCCTTGGCGATATCATGGCTACCCAGGCGTCGGTCTTGATAAACTTTTGCAATAATTTAATCGATTTTTTCCGTAACACCAGAGAGCATCGTCCACGTTAGAATATCCACCTTTGGCCTCATAACGCATCTGGACCATACAAAGCACAATTTTTTTTATAGGCCTGGGCAACATTTGTGTTTTTATTGTAATAAAATATAGTTAACTTTTGAAAAATCTCACTCATATTCAGGTTCACTCATATTCAAGGCGCTCTATCTTAAATCTAAATAGAGGGATTTCAATAACTTGCGCTCATCAACTACTGTTAAATCTCGACTTTGAAATGACACTAACGCTGATCCGAAGCGACCTTCAAGTGCTTTAGCTGGAAAAACAGTAAATACTTTTCAACAACCTATTATACAAAATAGAATACCGAGTTAAGTTAACATAAGTTAAAATTTTATATATACCTTCAAATTTCACGAAAGCAACCTCTAGCTGATTATGAACAAAAAAATAACCGCATAGAGCGAATTCGAAAAGAAATAAAAGCTAATTTATTATATAAACCTAAAAAGCTTTATCGGATACGGCACTAACAGCTGTCTCCGTCAGTGTTCCGTTCACACACAAGTCAAAAAACAACAAGAGACGATGCCGCTACGACTTTGCTCACAAAATTTGTCTGGCGAGAACGTTCCGCGGGCATTTCCATGTGTAAATGATAGCAAACCCTGTAGGGTATACTGGGAGACTCTAGAATGTGAGAATATACGAGTAGTCATCTTATTCTGCTGCATAAGAATATCTATCCCACACCCTAGACATTTTTTTGTTTGGGCATTGTCGTCGACTCTGGCTGCCAAACGCACTAACTCACGTTAGCCTACATCGGGGGTTCGGTCCGACCCAGACCGACGGTTGACGATCCTGCTGCTAATGCCCAAGCAGTCAGACCCCCATGGGTGTCCTAGACTGCCTTGAGAGATCGGCAAGCCATTTCATACAATGCTAGATCCCTTTCCGCTTACATTTACAGTCTCTCTTGGTTGGTCGTCTTATACCAACCGTCTACTGACTAAATCAAGTCATATACAGACAAGTAGATAGGGAAATGCGACAAGAAACCCGATGGAACCATGTTGACTCGTCGCTCATCGCAGACTCGTCTTTTTCGGTTTTCTTTGTACTGTTGTGTCTCACGTAGTCATTGGTTCTCCTGCAACTGCTACTGCTCTTTATGAGCAGCCGTTCTAGACTATAGTTGATGCTGGTTCGGGTCACCATCGGCGGCTTTGAGAAGACAACAAACGAGCTTATCTTGCGAGGGCAAGTTGTCCGCCGACTGCTAGCCTGATGAAGAATGATGGCTACAGCAATCCGCTGATGTCACACTTACACGGTACATGCTTACTGGGTCTGAGCACTTGCGTCGTCAGATGAGCATCTCAGATAAGCTTGCCATTCTGTCCAACGGGCTTATCTGAAATACTAGTGCACGAACACTTGGCGAGCTCCTGCTTTCACTCGTTATCACTCTCTCTTATAAAGTCCATATTCTTCGACCCAGCCGTCAGCGCGGTGAGGGGACCTTGTTAGAGGCGACGCTGATGCCTGGGTTAGTCGGTTGTTTGACAAGAAAATGCGGACCCAGATAGAAATCAACAAAAGCGGAAAAATCTCCTACGTAAGGGTCGTATGATGACTGCATTATTTGTCTTATTTGATTGCCTTAGAATTATATCACATATAGTGACTGTCGATAGCTTAAAATTGGAGGTATTCTATACAATCAATATATACGTATTCGATGCACTTACGTCCGATTGGTTATCCATCACATATAGGGGACAAATATTTATTCTTTAATTGTTTATCGCATATTGCCGCCAACATAAATCCGTATAAAATAATAAGCGATTAGAAAATATATAAACCGCACCAAAGGTATCTCGAACGGAAAGTTTCTCGCAAAGAATAGCCTCGACTAACGACCGCGTCTACTTGAGGGATTTTTTTCTGGTCTGTGCGTAAAACAAAAGCAAAACCCGAGCTAAGGACATATGTTTGTTATGTATCCAGTTTTGAACAACAGGACGCTACCATTGACATCACCTGCTTGATCCTTTCGTCCTCTGGAAAAGACAACAGTCAGACAGAACCATACCTACGTTTCCACGCGTCAATAAGCCATTCGCCATCATCTGAGGAAGACCTAACTCAGCCTGGACTGGTTGTTCAGTACTCTTTGGACAGTAATGCCACGGAAAGCTACGTCGTTGCAATCGATTATTTCTTGCGACATCAAACGTCATCGTTGCCAATGGTTAGCATGCATTTCTTGCCAAACAGTTCCCTGTGGCAACCCATTCCTTTTGAAAATTTCGGATGTTAGGGTATTTCGGGGCTAGAGGATCTAAAGAAGTCCCAGGTCCGTTTTATTTAAGCCCTTTCTAGCTTCGCTGTGCCGATCCCAACAGCTAACTGAACGATGGCGCGACAACTATGTAAGCCCATATGCTACCGATGGCGGCAAGCAGGCGTACACCATCCGTACCCTATTGTTGGACACCATGGCACGCATACTGAACGGCTATACACCTGCCGGCACACTAGAACAAACTAGGAGGCAGAAAATGTAGGAAAACCAAGCACTGTCACCTTTTCATATATGGGCTGAACGGGCATGGACGCAGCGAACAGACGAAAATGAAGGGGTGTTTGAAAGGTAAATACTGCGTGCTGCCGAAAGGACGAACGAAAGACAGATACAGAGATAACCTAAACCTAAGAGAAGGCCGAAGCCGGCTAGCAAAACGAATGATGTACACAGAGGATCCCGCGATTGCTTCTAGTGCCAGGAGGCGGAGAGAAAAAAAGAATGAAAAAAGGAGCAACGCATATTCGGTTGATGCATACGATGCCTAGGGCGGAGGCTGGGGCAGCGTGCAAACTCTAATCGCGTATGTAGAAACGTCTGCCGCGTAAACCGCACACAACCCTTATACAACGCGCATGCACATGGAGAATGTTCATTTGTTATAGTCTAGGCCCTGTCGTGGCCCATAATACACGCAGGAGGAGGCTGCAGGCAAAACTAAACGTTCCTAGTACTGCGCCGTTATGACAACAACGATCCTATGCACCAATGTTTGAGCACCAGACATCGCATGCAGACAGGAAAGCAAAAATCAGGGAACAAACCAACCTGCTGCCAATCTAAATACAGAACATAGTACATCTGGTCCAGCACATTCGCTTCGTCCTACACCTTACAGCCCTCTTAGTCCTGCTCGTACACAACCAAGCAGCAGCAGCAGCAGTAGCAGATCGGCGTCGTTGCGTGACATCTTTTCTAAATGTATACTAACCCCTTGGGCAGCTTCAACAGGGACGGCACCAGCAGGCCCCGTGGCATGGCTATGTGTCTGGATATGGCTTAAGATGGCTTACTATTACTACAGCTACCTAAATCAGAAACTCACTGATGTTTGCCTGCGAACAGGCAGCATCACGTTCGTGATGTGGTCGTTTTCGCTAAAGGGTGTATCGAGCTTTGGGTGGAAGCGGGTTCTGATCTTGATTGAGACAACCGGTAGGAAAATAACTATCACGTCGTAAGAGTGTTGGAGAGAGATCTGTTGCGTTACTGCTTGATCTGTTTTATCTATCATAACCTTTGTGTATCTTGATAAGTCGAGTGTCAGTGATATACGAGTGATTTTGAACAACAATCATGCAAGAGCATAAACTGTATTTATATTCAATTAAAGTTGTGATAAATATAAATGTTGGATTTCACTGGTTCCCAGCTGAGCACTGATTGATTCCGAGCTTGCTCTAATGTGTTTCTAGAACGCACACTAACTAATTAGTTGAAGCTAGCGATCAAAGTCCTGTATAGAACAAGTACGACTTCTCCATCGAGTGACCATCACATCCAGGAAAGGTTTTCGTTAGTTATGTTGGTTAGTCTCTAGATTTAGGAAAAGAGTTTTGTCTAGGGTGCAAAAAGGAAAAAGACACAAAATGTAAAGCAAAGGGTGGAAAGAAAATGGCCGGTTGGATGACTAGCAGATGTTTGCATTCCCGCAAGAGAAATTCCGAAACGAATAAAGTTCGCCCTCTAAATGCAGGAAAAAAAGAGAGCACGGTGGTATAGTACTCAGTGTCCAGGAGTACCAGCCAGGATCAACCCCAATGGCGCTTAATTCTTCCATAAATATGCCCTAGCTACGCTACTAACAATCGAAAAACTGCGAACAGTAGATAGAACAGAAGATTTGCCAATATAGATAATGCTTAGTTAGATAAAAATATTTGTGCTTGATTATACAGTGATAATAGTTTCGAAAAGCTGACATAACCTACTGATTTAGGTTTTGGTTGATTTAGGCTTTGATACAAAAGAACATCGTCCTATTGCCTATTTTAAGAGCACTGATATCGATTTCAGTACAGAGTATCTATAGCATTAATCTTAAATTTTCGTCACTTTTAAGGAGACGAAAGTAAAACGAAAATGAGTAGATCTCTGCAGCACATGTGCTCGATAATTATTAATCATGCCACATCTTCACATTGATATTCATAGACTGATAGGCATAGTATGTAAATGTACGTATTCGTATACTCTTCTAAGTGAAAATGTCTATTTGTGACGTGACACTTAGGCTTTATCATGCGGCATCTTTACAAAATTAATTAAAAAAAAGTTTTTTTTTCTCAAACCTTGTGACTACTATCATTGACAATCAATTCCATTACAGCCCTATCATCTGAGCATCCAATTAAGGCGCATTACGTTTACACGTAACTATCTATTTCACACTGTTATCTATATATCAAAGCCTCATTATCATTTGCCGCATCGTTATCTCCTTGTCATCGTTATCGCAACGAGGATCACTCATTGTGATTACATATATCATATACATATTACGTATATTGTGCCCACAGTTGTACCGCAGACTCCCATCCTACATCAAAACCGGCATTAAGACACCAATCAGAAAAGATAGTGCAAACTAAGGCTTGAACACGCGGGCATAGCACACGACTAAGGAAAACTCTGATTTTGCGAGAACGGTGAGGGATGCTCGTGGCACGACCGTATCCGATATTAGAAGTTAGAAACGATCCTTAACCTCAACTCGGCGAGAACCATAGAAAGGAGGAGCGGCCTGCCAGATCCAGATCCTGATCCTGATACCATCTTCTCTCTGCACCCCCTCAGCCCCCGGCGCTCCCAAGCCGAGACTCTTATGAGGCCACTAACGCGGAAGACGCGAAGATCGCTGGGTTTTACGGACACTTTACGCGAGAGCAAAATGCGTGTGAAGGACCTATCTCACAGACATTTCATGTAGCGTAGCGTTTATAGCAGGAACAGCGGCATCGCTACTGCCGGGGAGCATTGGCGGCGGCGCTAGCAGCAGCAACCAAACCCATAACACACTTCGGTGGCAATTTAATTTACGTAACGGGGACTCTGACTGTCTGTCTGTTTGCCTGCCTCCTCCTCCTGCTGACTCTTTCCTGATAGCTAACGGTGCTGTAAGCCAGCGAAACGGCCGGTGAGTCCCTCCTCCCAGCCTGCTCGACCATTAAGCTGATGAGAAGAGGAGATCGCCATCAACAACGCGATCACCCGATATTCAGCTATGAGTACATATTACTACTACTACTACTACTGCTATTGCTATAACTGATGGCAGCCGCGGTCTCAGGACGAGTTTGACGACCTTTACCGCCAAGTGTATTCGGAGCAACAGGGCCTGTCTTGGAGTCGGGGCAAGTTTCCGGCTAACTACTGAATTTTGGTTTGAATTATGGGGGCAAGTTGGCTGGCTAAACAAGCTTGCGTATACATCAGTCGTTCGCTTCCGACAAATACATATAGCCAAAGAGACGAGACGGATGCAACAAGTAAGTCAGCAAAAAGCTCTATAAAATACTTGACCCGAACTCACCAGTGAGGCGAGAAATGGCCATTGATTTGTTTTTCATCTAACTGTTTAGGCATTGGGTGGGCGTGGATAGTAAAAGAGTTAGACGCCCACTTAGTCGGATGAATCAAAGATTAGTCAGCATGCATATATATATTACATGTTGAAATATATATGTAGCGTTACGGCGAACGGTAGGCATAAAAGAGTATCGACGTATAAAATGTAATGCTGTAGGATGCATTATATCTGGACTGCCCTACAGAATATGAACCTGAGGAGTTGAGCAATGCTACTAAACAGTCGCATTCGGTTATCCACAAAATCTGGGTCTTGGTGTTTAGTAATGTTAGCATCTAACATAACACAAACAAAAGATCTGTGGCCGAACGCGCTACTATTTCGACCGAAGTTTGATCAACGCTTGATATTTCGTTGTGCTTTTAATTCGCCTAATTTATTTCCTTATACCAATTGCCGAAAGGACAAGTCTTGCAAGCTTGTTCGTTCGATGCCAGCACGCAAAGCATCTCCATCGAAACGCTGGCATTCAAGTTCTCTTCGAGGCTAGCACTTCTCCATGGAAGTGGCAGAGATCGGCTTGAAGCTTATGAGAACATAACATTGTACCAAGTAATGCTGTGACCTTATCGAACTTTATGGTACTTATGTAAATATTGTATGATAGTCTTGCTGACGGGTGCCATAAGTCTGCTCATTTCAACAACAGTAATCCGGGTCAGAGTGGTCCTGGTATCTAAACATTATGTCCTTAATTAATGTAGTACACATCCCATTCATACATATCGTTTCTTACGAACCTACGAGAAATGTACGTGTACAATATTATTATTACAGTAGATGTAATAATTTGCATTTGGTGTGCCCTACGGAAATTAAAAGCATGAAATTTTTCAGGACAAACAACTGCGTCACGCTCAAAGTCTTCGATAAACATAATGTCAATAATAAACCATGCAAGTAAGATGATTCGTTAAGTGGGTCGGTCGTGCGTATTTTACAGCAAACAATTCCTTATGGCGGCTTGTAGATGTATACAAAATAAATAAACTGTTCAAATCTATTCCATTTAGTAAAGTTGATCCAAATCTATTGAGCTAGCTTTCATGGCGTTAGTATATTCAGTATGTCAGGTAACATACTTCAATTCAAGAAGTGAGTAACAACACGGACCCAGCATACCAACGTCCGTATTACGAAAACAATATTCTTATCCTTGTAATGCAAACATTGTTTACATCATTCCAATTTTTTGCCTAGTAAGGCTCAAACTGCTCACTCGTCTAGCTTCGAACGGTTCTAGCAGTTGTACGAAGCGACCGCACACATGATACGTAGGAACACATTTGCTTTTTTATAGTTCGCTGACAATATGTTATACCCTTGTCCTTCTCCATCAAGCGATGCGTTCTAAGACTGAAGGATCGCCTAGTCGTTTGACCGTTTAGGGATTGCTAGCGACAGCTGCTTATTTTTTCGCTACGACTGGCTTTCAGATTGCTACCGTTGTAATAATAGGCCTATGTGTGGGTGACGAGTGTGGATTTGGTGCAAAATGAGCCTTTACGATTAACTTGCTCTTCCATGTGTCGAAGGATCAGCCAGGTGATGCTGGACGAGATGGCAAAGTACGATCTATAAGATAGCCTGGTCAAGTCGAAGCGATCAGCATATTGACGAGTCCAAAAGCTGAGAGCCAGATTATATCGCACCGTGTCCTACGTAACGCGAGGCAGCGGTGTACGTTAAGCCGTCGTTTCCTCTACGACCGGCCAGTAACTTCTGTACAAGGCCTCCTTGATTATTTCTCCATGCAGGCATCATCCGTTCATCTGTAATATTTCCCATCCGACATACTCTATTCACCGACTAGTCGCTATTGGCCTCACCTTGCTACTTCCTCTTGGCTCTGTAAGTAGAGCGGGCTTTCAGGCAAAGAATGCTTGTCTTGAACTAAGCTGATCTCGGCACTTGGCTAGAGCCTGATACGTCTCCTTGGATAAGAAAACCTTAGGATTCAGCTTCTATAGAGCTTCTATAAGCTTCCATTGTCGCGTATGACTGTACATACACACTTAACGGCAACAGGCTTTGATAAAGTAACACCCACTGACCTTGTAGCCACACTCAAGGGATATTCGACTGTACTTAATGGACTATGTCTGATCTGGCTTCTTTTCTCTCAACGGAGTAGCATCAAATGATTATGGCAACATCATTATTGTTGTTTATGATAATGATTTCCAACAAAATTCTACATTCATTCCCGCATAAATTGAGTCAGTCCATTAGTTCTGTTCAACAGTGTGATCCATGTGGTAGAAACAGCTTGTCTAACTCGTACTAACTATAAAGCGGCAGGTTGCGATGCAAGATCTTAAAATCTAGGTTTCATCAAAGGACTCATACGACATTCAACCGATATGTAAAACGGTGTTTTCTTAGAAAACACCAGTACAAGTTTCAACTCGTGCCAGTTACACTAAGGGCAAGGTCTTTCCTGTGGGCAATTCTTATGCGACTAAAGCGATCATACATGGGCAAGGACAATCGTCGTATATTGGATGGTTAAAGAAAGATCGACTATTAGCCTCGCTCGATGGCTTTAAGGTGGCATATCTCAGATAATACGAGTCGTGTCGGGTGGCCGTTAGTGTCATTTTATAGCGATAGAGGTCTCTAGGTTTATGTAAAAAATTGGCTTTTATTGTCTTTCGGATTCGTTCTGTTCGGGTATTTTTCCTTTGCAATTACTTTCGACGAAAGTTTACATCGATATCACTTTTTCATTTAGCATTTTATTATTTTATCCAATTGAACGAATAGTGATGGCAGTAAGGCTGGTGCTTGAGTATAGCACAGTCACTTGCTTTACGTCCATGGACAACGCAGAATAGAAGAAACGGGTTAATTTACAGCAGTAAAAAGCTGGCAAAAAATCACAGATCAGATAGGAGTGGTGCAAATAATAGTTAGTATTCGCTTCCGTGTGCTTAGTAAAGGGTAAAATTATGGAAGAATAATCTGTAGATCATTGTCGTGGCAACAGTACAAGTTGCCAACGATCATCATACTTACAATTACGAACTCGCAACGTATAATACGAACTTGTTCTTCATTACAATTAACACTAAATTATTAAATTCTGGTCAAATTGTCAATGGCTCAGGCTGACCGCCTTGTGATTGCCAGAAACCAACGCTTTCAATAGCATCCGTCCCAAGCGCTCTGCCAAACGTTGACTAGTCGATGATTGCTGGAATAGCGTTATTTTCTTCACTTGCACGTATCGAAATTTCCATTTGTATACACAAGCATTTGTTTTTGCCTATTAGAAACGTTACCTGCTCACTCACACGTTCTCACCATGTAGGAGCCAATTCTCGTTATTGCTTGGTTCTCAATAGATTGTTAGAAGATCCGTTTGCTCCATCACGTTTCATTCGATCAGCTAAATAGTATAGCTTGACCTTTTCCTCTGATATCTTCATTGCCTTTGTTCGTCATTGCTGTTTTGATCATTCGCTTAGTTTAGCGAGGGTTAGCTACTACCTCGCATACTGCTAACAACCTAAAGATATTCTTGGGACCGTTTGTGGCCAGTGGTAACTTACGGCAGGTAATAAATCGTTTTTGCAAATCGCTTACGTAACGTTATTTGACTTTCTATACCAGCCTTCTAGTTTAGATGACGATTCTTGTTGTGCTTGCTCACCTCGATGCGACCTCTTAGGGCCGTCCTTCTTAGGCTTCTCTGGGGCAAAAGTCTGATCCTGACACCTCTCTTTCCGCTACTTAATTATGATGTCACGTAGTACCGTCGCGCTCCAGATGATTCGGAATGTTACATTATTTGAAAAGGAAACATACATTGCACTTTTCCCAGATGAGCTTCATTTCTCTTTAGTTTTTCTTCCAACGTGAGTTGGGTCAAAACTTACCGCACTAAAACAAGCAGCTCTCTTATTTTCTAGCTTAATCCCCTGACTTCCGGCATCAAAACGTTGAGGCTTCGCATTGTCAAAACCGCTATCTCCATAACGTGTTCCGCGTGTATTCAGTCAGATTCTTATCAAGTTTCACTTCTAGATTTCTAACCAACTTCCTTGGTTGGATTAGGTGTTTTTCGGTAATAACTTTAAAGTTCCTGCACTTTTTCCTCCCAATCAGTAATATGGCTCTTGCACTGGCACTATCTTCTCAGTCATTTATAACGGTACGCTCTACCCATCCAGGCTTGTTTAAGTTTGTCTCTAATTTGTTCTCCAGTTCCGTTTCTGTTCTAGCGGTAATCGCCAACACTGACTTGCCTCTGTTTAGGTTACTGTGCTTATTCATTTCAGCATCGCTCTAAGTGACTAATAGACTCGGTTCGTATGTCACTATCTGTGTGCCTGCGTGATCCTTAACGTAGGATACGTAGCAGCGGGCGTCACGCTGCAGGTGTGTTATTCGATTCATAATACGAGTAAATGCCTCACACCCCTATAGAAGTAACGGTGTTTGAAGTTAATACGTGTTGTTGCTTACAAATGCAGTCTACATGAGCATTCAATTATTAAGTTCACAGTTAGGCTCATCTCTACAATGGTTGTTCCTATGGCCACCGTCGAATATCCTCATGGCTAACTTCCTTGTCGGTGCTAGTCTCAAATACAACAAGAAGCCATCTGTCTGACCACTAATTTGCTAGTAAAGTGATGTTCGGATGGCATCGGCATAAGAGAGGCATACGAAATCTAACAGACAGACTCATGGGACCCGTGTCAGGCATAAACGAGGACGACAAATGGGAATAAACAAGCAAACCCTAGAGACGTCGGTTTACTAGAGCCTGAGTTGGCCGGCGCTTTTGCTCCTATATTGTGTTGTGTCCAGCTGTAACATCGGCAAGGCGACTAGCTATGATGTAGGGTACTACTTGTGCCTCCACTCGAGCCTGAGTTGGCAACTTGGTGCACGCTGCTAATTAGCTAATATTATTCATTAGCACTAGCGTAAGGATAGAAACCAGCCACGGGACGCACGAGGGCCGAAATAGCACCGTGAAATGGGTAGTCCACAGAGGGTCCACAGAATGAAGAATACACAACTCCATGCTACGTAGCTATTCATGCTGCTTTTGTTGTTGCATATCTTTTACTATAAAATAGCTATTTTTGTTTTTATCGCCCATTAGAATTAGTCACGGAAAGTCATAATTGTTTTATTCTAGAGCCTATTTTATCGATTTTCACATTCAGCGGTCATCTTACTTTCTTTTTAGCTTATCATTTATGTCTTATTGTGCGTGTATAAGCTGCTTTTAGATTTGACATAGTTTACTTCTACGTCTTCTTAGTTTTGCGTGATTCCTTCGGTATTCGAGTAAAACATGGCCAAGTGGGATCCGACCGCGGGGCCGTCTTTAAGACGTCACAATCGTTTTCGGGGCGAAAACGAGATTGCTTTTTGTAGTCTGATCGTATCGCTATCAGCTCCAAATGATGGAAACTACAGAAAACGACAAAGAAGTGGAGGTTCAGCAGGCGAAATCCAGGTTTGCTGCCTAGTGCTTGTGAACGCTATAGCTAGTGAAGGTATTTACATGCTAAAGACCTGCATAAGGAAGAAGCACAAATCTCATATATAATTGCTCAAGGTATACTGGCAAAACCATGATACTGAGTGTCTGAGGACCAGTCACTTCTATTTAATGTTATCACTTTCAATTCAGCGTGTTCATGATCGCACGGGTGGATGCCTGTAAGCACCGAGTGTACGAATACACCATACCAGGAACGAAGCACGCGTTACGCATATACCCAATGTGGACATGAATATACTATAGATTGTCGTGTCCCTCTATAAAATTGTTTTAGATCGTTTGGTTCTATATCGTTACTCCGGTTTGCTCAATGTTAACAAACTGTCGAGAGCTCGCAGGCTGGCGACGCACCTGCAATACTTCTCTGATCATTATTTTCAGTGTAATTTACTTGATTTTCTAAAACGTACTTTAGTACAGCACTCGATTAGAGAGGTAATTCAGGGTGAATGAGGCAGATACGGTACTCTGTTCAGCCTGTTTTCAATGGTGTCTCGAAATTTCCGATGAGATGGAACATTGCGTTAAATCTTTGCATAACTTTTTCTGAATAAGATGCTACAGCCCCGTTAGAGAGATACGTTAAACATGATCTGAATGGCTAGTACGTATCTCTTTGACTGCGTCACAATTGTGAGCATAAACATACTTATATTACTTCTGCTGCTAGCGTAATAATCTAAGGTAATTTTACTGGTCATATTAACTTCTACAAAGCTAAGTTCGGTCGTACACGTGTTCCATGCTTATACATATTACTTTACGTCTTTTGCATGTTTACTTTTTGCATACAGATGCTAAGCGCATTAGTGGTAAATGCAGGTTTGCCCTAGTGAGTTTTCAGAGGTGTGTGTAGATTTACGATTATTTTTATTGTAGATTTAAAGGCCTTTTAACTGTGATACCGCTAATTTTTATTGCTCAGCTGTAGCGTACTTAGCTCCCTATCGGCTGGCTATCTACCAGAATTCGGCATTTACTTTTAAACATGACCATATTTCGAGTTTACAAGCTATGAAGCACGAACTAGACGAAGTATAACATATTTACATGATCCCAACTATGATCTTTTCCTTAAAAGTTATTTAGAACGAATTTTAAAGCATGCCCACACAGCACAGATACTCCTACTGATACATGCCATTTGCTGATCTACACATGCGCGCGTCAAAATGCGAATGGCGGTAAAGATGTACTAAGAGCGGAATTTATCTCGAGCACGGCATCATGCGCGTTGTCGACGGGTCGACTAAATAAACACAATAAGAGGAATTGTCGTTTGCTACTTTGTTTCGGTCCTTCGCCATCTGCCTATTCACAGTTCCTGCAGATGAGTGAGGTCGTTAATATACGGCTCCGCAATGCAGTTGGTCTTATCAAACAAGTAGTGTTTAAAACAAGCTGGCCTATTTCTCAGACTTCGAGCAAGCATGCAAAATTGACAGCCTTCGACCTTTATCCGCTTCTTACTTTTCTGTCGGTGTGATCTAAAGATAAATGTTTCGAAACTGCCGCTAATCATTGCTTCAGATGGCTGGCACCCCTCAGGACGAAGCGAAGTGCGTCTACGCGCTGCTTCGGATCTAGATCACTTCATATGCGTAGGAAACAGACATTTTACGATTGCACCATCAGGACGCTAGTTCGTGTGTGATCTAGAGAAGTAAAACCCGGCAAGGCTTTCTCGTTAGAAAACTGTTTATGAAAACACTGATCTCGTGACATCGATCTGACACAAAGAACAGTATGCGCTATATCATACCAATCTTCTCAAACATCGATTCCTATATCATGAATGAGGCAATGGCTTGTGTTGTTCGCTGAACTAACAAAAAAAGAGTGATCTAATTTTTTTTTTTAAATAAAGCATACCAACCTCCATTCCTTCCATTTTGAAATTGTTGGCTGCGTGACGTCCTTAATGCACCTGGCATGCTGAGTACGGCGAAACTCCTTACTGTAGGCATCTATTGCGGAACACGTGCAGCATCCAATTTGTCTTTTCGAGTATGTGAAGAACTGGCTTGATGCGTGATTCGTGCAGCGATCGTGATAGTTCTCACTAGTCTCGTTGGAAGAGCAGGGGAAGAGTGAGGGATCTTGCGTTCGTTTTCGAACATCCGGGTAAGCCGCCGGTGTTTGTAACGGAAGCTGACTCAAACCCCGATAAACAGGCTTACACCAAGTTTAGCCCGTTCACATGGTTGGATCTTAAAACTAGGTTTGGCAGCCGATTGACCGTCGTCATAGGCGATGAGACTAAATATAGCCCTCAGCTAATGATCTGTGCTTGAGTATATGATGTCTCAAGGTGAGTGTTTGACATGCAAAGGTCCAGTGAGTAAGGGGGAACCACCTAGGAGAAACGTCAGAGAGTTCACTAAAGCAGTACTAACCAATATGATCTCCTACATTGTACACGATTTCGTTTCAATTAGTGGCACATATACAAGGCATTGTGTATATGATTCTGCTAGTACGTCGAAATGTGCGGGATCGGAGCGCACGCATATGGACAGATACGCCGATGGGAAATCAATCGGCCCTAGTTGCAGACACATATCGTCTAGTCATTGTTTTAATGCCTGATATAGGTGACCTAGAAGTGAATCCGCAATAGATAAACTCGCAGAGTTGCTTATAGAGCACTATACTTTTTGTGCGTTTTCTCGTGTAATTACGAAGCGAGTCTACACTGTAGCTAGGTAGCTTCAACAGTAATCGTAGCTTTTGATAATAATGGCATTTTCCTTGATTTTCTTTTCGGATAATCAAGCGTTATGTGCCGTTCGAGGGCTCCTTCTTTGCTACATGTATCTTGTTTCTTTTAGATTGCCTTGAGTACAAATAAATGTGTAGTGCCGAAAAAATAAAAGCGTTTTCAACATCTGTCATTTGTATATACTGAGATCAAGAAGCTGCCGAAATAATTTTGAATTTGAATGGCTTATACAACGAAGACTCTATGGCTGAGAGTGTTAATAAAAAGTCGTCTGCTAGTTTCAAACCTGGACTTTTCGAGGTCTATGAAGAATAAACTACTTTTGAAAAAAGGATGATTCCTAGATGAGCTAACATCTCTATGCGAAATTAATTTTCTGAGTCGCTTCCTTATCCGCTTAGCCGGCGAATGTCGACGTAGCAAATTCAGTTCTCTTACGCCTGACATTCCCATCTCGGCACCTAACCTTAAAATAAAACTTTGTATCGAGCCAAGATCACGGTGTGTGACATTTGACTTCAACAAATGGAACGGAAGAAAGATGGAACAACGAACAACACCGCCATTATTTATCAAACAACCTAATACCTTTAATTCTATCAGAGCTTGTACTTGTAAAATATTTTTCGGTGAGAAGCTGAGCTAAGATCTTTCTTTCAAAAGATATATTGACCATTTTGTAAACCGATTCGTGCACGTGTCTAATATGTCGAGTACTCTCTGCACAAAAAAAAAAAACGGAAATTGTCATCTTCTACAAACTCGACACTTACATAGAAAGAGTTTAAATACTACAAAAGTATGCTCTTCTATGACATTATGATAGTATACTGAATGATTTTCTCTCTCGCTTGGTCGAGCCTAGGCTACGATGTCAACACTCTTTACCACTTCCTACTTCGAATGGTGAAGTTCCGTCCTGTTTTATTTCGAAATTCATTTCGAAATTTATTCCAAAATTTTCGAATACACAGTTACCTTTCAATACACTGAATCAGCAAATTTCCTGGCGCATATCACTAAAGTTCTTCGAGCTTTCTAAATCACAAAACGTCGTTAGGCATTACCTTAAATAGCGAGACCCTACAACGGCTGGCAATATTACCGTTAGTTAGGATTTCGATGAATGGCGCATTGGTTTAATTAATTAGGACAAAAGTGAACTGGACGCGATCCATGTCCGCAAGCGCAAATTGCTGACCTTTGACCGAGGGCAACAGCCATCAGTCTGTACGATTTCAGCCGGCGTTACGCACAGGCGCTGCGAAAATGAATGAGCCGTTCTTCAGACGCTCATTTCGATGCAGCATTTAATGAGCGCCAATCAGCCATATGCATTCGTCAAAGGAAGATCAGGCAACAAAATTAAGACAAGCAATGTGCTGAAGCTCGAAGCTTAAAGTTCGACATGCGCCTGGATGTGGACATGTTCCTTTCCTCTAACTTTGTCGTCCTAAATGGATAAAAATGAAGCAGAACTTTTTCGTTCCTATCGATACAAAATATTCAGAACGAGTTAGTCGTGGTAAAACCGAAAATAGATAAAGACTTTCTTTGATCAAGCGCCATCGATGATAGAAGATGCGATATCGTTCCATACGATTTCAGTCTATTAGAACAGTGCATAAGTAATGTCCATATTTATTTTCCTTTTCTAATAAACGAATATTGTATGCTTCTTTCTTTATAAATAGGTAGAAAGCAAAATCGCTTTCTCTACACTACAAAGCCACTATGATGTCTAGACCCTAAGATCTTACTCCTAATTTGAACTTCAAAAATAGGTATGTACGTTGAGTGGCAAAAAAAAGCAGTCTTTTCGTTTCATATTCTTCCAATGTCAAAAAGCAGAGTAAGCAACCTAATCGAAGACTTTTCTTTCGCGTGCCATAGCGATTCTATAATAACAGCTATCTTGCTTCAAAGGTGGCTTAAGGTAATCTTTGACGAATACTAAAAATTAAATAAAGCGTGCTCTTCAGGTCGAAAACGCCATTTGCAAATCATTTTAGTACCATTCTGATTATACGGCCCTCGTCACACACAGCACATTTGTCCATTTCAAGTTGTTCCATCAGTTTTCTTACTTCGGTTCGAAAGAGAAACAGAAGAAATCGAAGTTTTATTTTTTTGGTTTAAGACAATTTTTGAAGTTTCGACTTAAGGTAGATGAAACAAAGCTACGCCTAAGATAGCCTTATCGAGCAAGTTTCCCAGTTGCACAGAACACATTACCATTAACGTCAAAAAAGGAAAACCGTTAAAAAAACAATCATAACTTGTACACTGGTTCAGACCGAACGAGGCAACGTTGTTAGATCATTATTTCATCGTTTCCAAAGGTTACTCTGGAAATTAGAAGGAAACTGGCAAAAGGCCACTAAATGAAAGATTCAAGAGACGTACAATATTAAGTTAAATTGAATGCTAAGGCTGTAACGCACGCTATGCAGCCTGTACACCGGTATGGGTTTAGCAGAAGTGCATTTTGAGCTCTTCGGTCAGATAACCGAACTAAATGCATGGGGTCGCAATGTGTTTCCAGGTCGATCGCGTCACAGTTTAAAAGATCTCAATCACAGTAGGTTTGGACCCGTAGTGCTTGTCCAGGTGCCAATTACTGGGGCATTTCTTTTGCCATTGTTGCTAGCATCGACATTTTGACTAAAGTGCTATATTTATGGGCATAAATTCTACTCACTCCAGTTAGGGTGAAGGATTTTGCATGTGGAAGGGTCAAAACGACTTTGTTCGCTTTTGAGAAGTCTCAAAAATTGATTAAAATGGTAAAAGCTAACGAAGGTTCAGAGCTTTCCATGCAAGCCTTGATGATCAATGATTGTTGACAGTAAAATTTACAATATAGGTATTTCGAAATTTCGCGGAAAAACAACACGAAAGCACAGCTTTTAACTTGCCTTCTTGAATGCTTTCCTGCAAAGGGCGCCGAAATTTATTTGGAAATAATGCATGTTGCTCACAACTCAGCCTACGAATGTAGCTCTCGTCTGCTAGTAACTTAGGCTAATTGACATGATCACCTGTTCTTCACTTAAATAGAGTTTTCTCGATTTCAGCCAAAGTAGCTGTAGACTTTTCTGCATGAAAAGTCTTTAAATACTTCATTATTCTACCGCTTCATTTAGTTGTTCGGTGCAAACGAAAGAACCACGCGCTTCCCTTATCTACAGCATACACATGGAGCATGCAAACAGTTTTTTAAAGGGCTCAACCACACTGAGAGGGGCTGTTCGATACTCTACGTCAATAATTGAGAAATATAACTCACTATTTTAGTAATGATACAGCCTACGAAATGTTAGCTTGATTATCGGACCTCCAGCATTAACCTCGCCTTTTCTCCTCCTTTAATATTTTTCGTATCGTCCAACCTATCGACAAGAAGTAGATGTAAGGACCCATTAAAAACATAAATCGCGTATCGAAACGTTTTTTGTACTGGCCGCTAACCTTCATCGCATCGGAGTCTTATTTGATTTTACCGTAAGGTATTTTGATAATTTCTTTTGTAAATTATATGAGATGGTTTCGTTTTGCAGTTTCACAGGTATCTATTTCGGTCGCCACCGCTATTGATCCACGAATAAGTATCGTTTGTCCTTTGCTGTCTTTCTAGGCGGCGTCTGTTCACATCAACATACGTTCTTCCAGCATGCGGACGCCAATTCTACCTGCAACCTTTATTGTTGCTGCTCTTCGATGTCTTCTTCTTGTTAGCACAGAACAAGGCGACAACACCTCTAGTCGCCGTCATATAGCTTTCTTAGCTGCTGTTCGTTTTGCTCTTAGCCTGTATGATTTGCAGACTACCATGTAACAGACGTTCTTCATGATGCTGCTGCTGCCGCCGTTGCGTTCTGTATGTTCGTTGCGTGCAATATCTTCTTTGCGTGCTGAGACAGGAACCAGACAAAGGATCTTCGCGGGACTACAGAACTACAGTGCCAGTCGTAGATAGAGGTAGCGCTCAGCATTTCGTCTGAACAGCGATTTCTTCCCATTTCGGGATCATTGTCCCTCCAGTAATACTCTTTGTTTGCCTTTTCTGCTGCTGCGACAGCAATGGATCGTACGGCTACCTGTCCACTATTCCTTCGGCGAAGAAAAACGGATCACGAGTGTATTTCTTTCGTTTCTGTGGGTGCTGCTGTTATTTCCCGTTTGATGGCAGCTGACTGACTGGCCCATCGAAGAGCTCGCAGCAATAGCAGCAGCGCAGGCAACAAACCAGCCAATTTGGTGTCAGCTTTCCTGCCTCCGCCTGGTGTCTTATCCTCGTTTCTCAGTACAATCTAGCTCGGTTCTTTATCTCTTTTTCCCTTCCGTATCGCTCCCGCCTTCCTGTCACTTCGTCGTCCACTTTCGGACGGACAACGGTAGCGGCTCTGGCAGACCGAACTGTTTCCCGGCCACTAGCTCGTTCGAGTGCATGACTTGTTTTTGCGTTCTTCCCCCCTGCTGTTTCCTTTAGCCTTTTCCCAAGCCTTTCGTTCTTGTTGAATGAAAGCATCAGACCTTGTCTTCCGTATATTATCTCCGCGAACCTAAGGGACAGAAGGGGCAGACGTACAGAGAGCAGTCGATAAAGCGAGAACGAGAAAATGCGGAACCTGGGAGCAACGGAAGCCCAACTCTCAGCGAAAGCTAGTCCATGCGGGCGATCTGAGGACAAGTCGGACGCCCGTTCTGCTACTGTAAATGGTCCGGCTGGATGGGGAAGTAGCGGCTCAGCAATCGGCTAAAGCAGTTCCCATTTTTGCTGCTGTTCCTGCGTAAACATCTGCATGTCTGGCCGGCGTCTGCGTACACGGTATTTAGCTGTATACGTGGGGTACTTTCGGCTATCTTCTTACCTTACACACCGTAGTTCCCTTCAGTACCTCGGTCTCTAGATAGTATAGGATAATACTAGGCAGTCACATAAGATAATGCAATTATGTTACTGACGTGGCCACAGCCACGACGCGGCATTTCGACGAACGTCGAAATCCCGCAAACCTCGAGCCTTACGAAATTCTTTCACCCAAAGCAAAGCTTGGGGCTACTGTTGGCAGGCTACAACTGAAGAAGCCTACAGCCGCGGCCTAAGGCGGACGCTTGCTGTTGGCAGCCAGTTGATGACTCGGGAAGAAACGGAAGACAAGTCTCAAGGAGTTGAGTATCTTTGGTGACAAGTCTATGGCCTCAGTTCAGTTAATAGATATAATGATGTTGATGACATAGAACGGAGTAACGCTGCAGCGAGCAAATAAAGCTAAGTTTCAAAAACAAGATGCCTGGTTAGGAGTCAACTTTCCACGAAAACTTTAGTAATTTTACAAATGTATGGGTTCCGCATGCGACAAAGTGGAAACGTGACGGCACCCATCTTGATCCTATTTACTTGTTTCAGAAATTAGACGGACGACCTTTTGCTAGGCTCTTCGAAAATGATTTCCCTCACTAAACGCGACATATGAGAAAAGCAACTGCAATAAATGATGCGTACTTTATGCAGTAATGCCGACAACGGTTTCTGTGTGAAATACATTATTGTAATTGCTATATGATTCGATGGATTTAAGTAAACATTTTTAGTAAATTATTATCATTCTGTGCCATATGCTCTATATATAGTATATATGCCGTATAATGTATGATTGTATCTTCGGCATTCGGAATGGCTGCGAATCAGGCACAATTCGCTGTTCAGAGGTATTTTCGGGCCGGTGAACTATTTCAAATAACTACCATTGCTGCGGTTGCTGCTGTTAAAATGAATCCGGCACGTCTCGGCTGTTTCACAAGTGGGCCATGAAAGGGCGTCACGCTGCGGTCAAAAACGAAGAGAGATTATTTGTTTTTTTCTTGGCCTCGCTCCAAACCACAGAAAGTCTCAACCCGACTGGTGCTTTTCCTTTACTCAATCTAACTCCTCCAAACAGAGGCCTCGCTTGCCTTTTAACGACTTGTTGTCGGCGATGACGTCGCTAAATGACGCCGTTTTCATTGCGATATATGCCACGTCTGTCTGTGCAATGAGTTCTGTGAATCTCTTTGTGCAGGGAAAAGTTTGAAAATGCCATGGTAGAGATCATATCAGGAGAGTCCTTAGGGAACTCCCTATGGGGAAATACGTCATGGAGATTGAAAGAAACACCAGCCAAACGCTGTTGTTGCTGCGGTAGTGACAATGGTCATCGAAGGACGTCGCCACCCTTAGATATAACCTAGTATAGCAAACGGATAAGAAGCAGACTATTTAACAAGATCTGTTTGCCGTAGAGGGGTCAGTTTGAGGGAAAACAATTTTATGTTATTAAGTTTAGTATACATAGGCATCCACTTATCTAGGTTGGCGACTTTTGTATTATAAGGGCCGCATTTTCGAAATTTTGGTAAAAATAAAATTTTCCTACAATTTTTATTATTGTATTGAAGACAACGTACGAAAATACAATGTGTACCAGTTTAAACTTTTTATATTTGACAAAAGTTCAAGTTGATACGTTTTCGCCGATTTATTCAACGCTTTTTTGATTTCGTGGGCTTTTTACTTTCAATTTAAGCCAATAATCGCAACAAAATGCAGCCATATACTCCTCATGGCAACATTATACATCTTTCAGACGAAAAGAGTTTGCTAAACAAAGATGTGCATAGTGCTTCCACATTTATCTATTATTTGTCAAATAAACTTAGATTATCTATACTGTTTAAATATATACCATTCACAGATATTCTTTGCTACGGCAGAAGTCTAGATGGTTTAACGGTTGCGTCACTTAGCAGAGAACTAGGCAAGTAAAAATTAGGTGAAACAAGAATGATTGACCCTCCTACCATCAGCATTCTCACCGTTTTATGATAAGCGTTAATCAACGGCTATTTCAAATAGCTGAGATGTATGTGCTGATCGAAGGTTTCGAAAGCCACTGATTAAGGATCTCTCTTTCCTACGAAACATTCGTCCGCTCGCTTCCTAGACCGCCGAAACTTCGACTTCTTGCCGATCATTCGAGCCTCATTCAACAATAACCTAAATATGAATTAGTGTGAACTAGCTTTACCCAGTCGGCAAGCTCGTCAGTCAAATGCCAGTTCTATGTAGGAATACGCACACCGAAGCTTACAAAGCAAGAACAAGGGCACAGTTCTGGCCTCCGTTGAAGTGTGACTACGGGTGAAACGTGAAACATACCAACGAAAGAACTAGCTTAGCTCTTCTAGAAAATTGTTTTGTATATGTACCCACTATTCTTGAAATACTACTTGCGTTAAAAGGCAACTCTTCTCTAGTCGGAGACTAGAAATGGTGGTCAATTCTGCCGCCTTCGTCAGTTGCAACACTTCAGATTTTTCTGGATCGCTTTCACTCTACCACAGCCTCATGGATCACAAGCATAACGTAACACAAGCTTCTGGAGAAGAGCGATATCTACTTTTTGTATCAATCACAGCCATCACAAACAAGTTTGCCTTTCTCGTTAGCCCAGACCCCCACCAGATTTCTTCATTACGTGCATGCCACTCCTGTTACGTCCCGGCTTCTCGGCAAAAGAAACAGTTGACCTGCCACGTTGGGCACCTGCATTTCTCTCCTTAATCCAGACCACGCACTTCGACTCTAATGCTCAGAATTCTCAGGCAGGCAGGCAGCTCGCTTGGCTGGTGAAATGCTTTTCGGCAGAATGCTTTTCACTTCTCTTGTTCTACTTTTTCGGGCCGTGCGGTGGCCTACCACAAATAGGCCCACCTACGCGGATTCCCGGTCTGGTCGTCATTCTCCGATAGCCGGAGACCCTCTGGGCAATCTATGCTACTGATGAACATTGATGTGACTAGACTAGTTCACACTGTAAACTGGTACGTAGGATAGAAAAATAGGTTGCTCAGTTGGTATGAGCAGATCTAGGAAAAAAGGACATATATGTATTATTAGTAGTAAAGACTGCCACACAGTAACGAGTTTAGCCGTCGAGTTCTGTTTGATAGTTTTGGATACTCTACCACAATACTGTCATTGTTATGCTGGTTAAGTGCTGATGTGTATTCGTATGTAGGTATGTGATTCACATCACCCTGTATACTTAGTATACTACCCCTCCCAACGTAAATTTCATGACTTCAGCAATCTTTCAGTCCTGTCCCGTACACACTTAGCGATTTATCAGCGGCCGCTGTTCCGGTGAGGCTAGCAAAACAAGGAGTCGACCATTATCTGGTCTTGGTCTGGTAAGTACTGGTAACTAATTTAGCCTTCTTTTTCTCTGGTGTCGGGCCTAGGCATCGCTACACCTTTGGCATATTTCTCCATGACGCCAATTTATAGCCGTGTGCCGACACTCGAACTCGAGCACAACAGGTATTAGACAATTGTTCTACATGAGCGGCACAACACAGATCTGTGCGCCACCTATTCAAATAGGTCCGTCACGCAGAGCAAAGCCGGCAATCCTTAATCTTAACAGCTACCAACCTTATAAGCCCAGCAACATGTAGTTAGTTCTATACAGCCTCTCCTGTAAACAAGCAACAAAAAGGAGTTAGACGCTTAATATCGCAGACCATGTGTCAGAGAGACAGATTTGGTTGTCGACTTTGGAAAATATACATTTTCTTCATCAATTTATGAACACACACCATGGCTATGCTATAAGCCAAATATAGAATCGAGTTGAGATAAATGCTCACGCTTAATTATAGAGAGCAGATATAAAATGTCAGGTGTACATTAGTGCAACTCTTTACTGCACAGTGGCTATTTCAAATGCTGTGGAATATTACGGAGGGTGCCTCTACGGTTATAGCGGAACTCACGTAGCACCACTGCTTAGCAACGTATTCACCAATTTCGAGCAAGCGCCACGCGGGCACTTCATCGAAGGACTGTTTGAGAGTAGCAATCCGGCATAGTAGTAGTAGGAGTAGCAATAACTGCATACTCCCTGAAAAAAGTAACTAAGCACTTCAGACGATGAATCAAGCGGCGTCGTGGTACTTGGAGTAAATATGAAAATGAACCGCGTACAGATGAGCTCGAAGCGCTTCTAATTATCGATGGGTAAAATTTTCGCTTGGAACACCGGTGATCTTTTTCACTTAGAGATGCTATTATCGGTTAGTCGATTAAAAGTAAACACTGAAGTGACGAACACCCCATAAAACAAAGCGTCAGGAAAAAAGATTTTCTAAATTGTCTATAGCGAAACTCGATGAACGACAGTTAAATAGATCTGGAAAACCGGTGCAGCATCCAGTTGAACAGTTCGGCCTATCTGGAATATTTCTATAAACACATGGATTAGTACGAGTGAGCAATAATTGAACAGCAAAAAAAGAAACTGAGCCTGCAGGAACAGATTATTTCTGGCTTTCTGATTTCGTCCAACAACGCACGGCTGTATGATCCTTTTTTCAGTTGATAATATTGCAGTGACAACTAGATTGAACGAAACGACTATGAGTGGTGATACCCACTTGGTTCCGGTGTTTGATAGTATAGGTCGACGTCTCTAAGGCCCTCATAATTCGGCTTTGGAAATTAGGTTCATGTCAGTGTAAACATATAAGCACTCGGTAAATAAATTACCAGCTAAATTCTACGAATTTCAATATTTGTCATCAAGTGTTTGCGTACTAGGAAGATTGTTAGATCTGTGTCGTCTGGGGTATCTATGAGAGTGAGCCGGGCGAGGGTAGGTTCGAAATAGGTTTAATGATTCACTAGTAAGATCCTATACCGGAGCAGAGTTGTGATGAATAGTCATGGTTAAAGATAGAGAGCAGACATAAAAATTCAGTAGTTAGATCCGAGGTTATGTACCATAAAGGAACTCAGATTCACAGATTTGTGCTGGCAGCCAGCCGTCCGAGACAATGCTTAGCTCAAGCAAAATTGGATACAGGACTTGAAACGCTATACATGATTATATAGTTTGTTGCTAGGTCTCGGTTAGTCAGTGCAGAGTGAAAACGGCCCTTGGCCGCAATGGAATATTTTTTTTTTTTATTAAGAACATTACTTTACATTACATTAAACGCACACTCATGGTGGAATCTAGTATCCGGCTTTGATTTTGGTAACATACAAAGCTGTTTTTGGCTAACACAGGACGCCATACGCTTGCGTTTCAATAAAGCTTCGCCCTACGAATAAGGTTACAGGTGCGTTTTGGCGATATTTAATATTTTTTGAGGAATCATTGAGAGAGGCATGCGCTCGTTTAGCTTTTCAGCAGCTTATTCTCGAACAGTCACTAAATACTCAGTACCAAGCTTTAATAAAGGTATCGGGAGGAATGTTCATATTATACAGTAGTTCTTTACTAATCTAAAATTAGATCAATTCTTATATACTCCAAATGAAAAGTAAAAGTAAAAATTTTCTGCATTTTCAAGGGGTGGTGTACATGTTACGGTCTAGATACCAGGAAAATAACAGGATATCGTGTTATATGGGGTCACTGAAAGACGGGACGACTGTATTATTTAATGTCCGGAAAATAAGCGTAATGTTTTTTCATGGAAGATTATCTAAATAGCCAATGTCTGCCAAATTAAATACGTTGCTTGATAAAGTAAGTACATCTATCTGATGATATCTGGATCATCGTGCTATTGAAAATGAGCATTTTCTTTACGGGCAGGAAAAAATTAAGTGAACACTCCTATTATTCCACGCGCTCTGTTACAAATAGATTGAAAACCAACGGTGTTTAGAATTGTCTATAAGTATTAGAGTTTTACATCCGGAAGAGCTATTAGGAATTATATTGCATAGAATTATTATTATTATTCGTGTTAGGTTATAGCGATACTAATATGGTTCAGATGTCTTACAACTCCTCACCTTTGTCTTGTCAGAGCTAGCGTATTCGCACTTCCATTTGACAGCAGACCTAGTCTACCACCGCCTTTTGCAGGATGAGAAGCTCAAGGGCTAGTTGGAGTATATCCTTTTTGAGAGAAGTGGTCTGACGTGGCACTCGCGGAGGTGGAAGACGTTTCGCAAACGCATCAGTTTCCGTCACCCTGCCATTCGTCGCTCATAGACAACCGTCAGAGGTATAAAAAGCGATAGGAGTAGCATGTCGCCGGGTGTCGTCGAAGAAAAGTCGCGCAAACCGAGCCGCCACTCGACAGGGTTTGTTCCCGGAGCCACGTTCATGAGTCGGCCCAGTTTGCTAAGACCGCGTCGTGCTCTATTGAAGCTGCACGTGTCAACAGCGAGGGAAGCAAAGTGGTAAAAAGAGGCATCCGGTCGATCATCATTCTTCCTTCCCTCAACTTCTTTTCGGGCCTGTCTCAGTTTTGGATTTTTAACGTCTTATTGAGCGGTTTCACAAACGTGTTCACTTTCTTGCGCGCTTCTGATAAAATATAAGCCGATACGTATAAATATAGAGACTAGACAGAAATTGCAACTGTATATAGATGGTTTATATGTAAATATATGAAAAGTATGTCTCTATATGTCATTCTGACAACTGGTAGTGGTGATTTTTGAAAGGTGCTCTTAGGTTCTGGTATCCGTTCAGGACATTTTTTTAACATGCGCTGACAGCGACCCATTGCACTTGCCACATTGGCAGCATAGTTTCGACACACATCAGCGTCGTGAAGGTTTGGCGACTAGCAAGTTTTAAGGCAATGGTCGTCCGGTGACAAGTAACGGTATCCAAGAGACCTTGGCTGCTGGCTGCTACAGTCTGTCAAATACTTTATCGATCTGAGCTTACGCCCTATTCCAGGCAGGACAAAAACAGGCCCGAACGGGGGCAGGGGAAAATAGAGATGCCAGTGACTGTGGCCGTTGAAATAGGTACATCCAGATAGTAGAAGACTGAGCTGAGAAAGTTTACCGCTCTAGAGTTTACTACGAGTTGAATTGACTTTTCTTAACCTCCTAAGAGATGTTATAGAGTTTGCTCTCTCTCTCTCTCTCTCTCTCTCTCTCTCTCTCTCT